>NW_023994643.1:0-150000 GCF_015586225.1 Lucilia sericata
ACAACTGTATATTAGGATCAATAAGAGAATTCAGTACGAATGAACGCTCACTATGGACAATAGCAGATATTGATTCATTCAGACCGGAAATGTTTGCATTTGTACGGGTGGAAGGCAACCTTAGGAGATTAAAAAGGTTTTCGGAAATAAATGAGCCTTCTGATCCAGAATCAATTAAAGCTCTAGCCTTGAATCTTTTATCTAAGTGACGGATTTCAACCATGGCTGTCCCCAATAAAACGTCTTTGGAATTTTTTGAAAAGCAGGATTGAACCATGTCAGCTCCGGAACTAGTGGACTGTATTGTAATGGAATGAGTGACATATAGTTCTACATTTGGATCCAAATTGGAACTTGTACCAGGGGCAGATAGGTCTGTGGAAGTTTCAGAATCTCTATGGAGTAAAGTGTTGTGCCTTTTGTTGCATCGGAAACAATTAGTAGGATTACTGCAATTCCGAACTGAATGTGTCTTGGAGAAACAATTAATGCACATACTTAACTTCTTGATCTCATCAAAGCGCTGGGAGTAATCCATTTGCAAAAATGTTGGACATTTGCGTATCGGATGAAATTCGTTGGGACACAACTGACATTTCGGGCCTGAAGTACGGTAAGAACTGTTTGAAACGTTGGAGGAAATATTTGGCATTTTTGGTTTGGATTCTAACGGTATTGAAGTAGTGGAACGGATTTCGGAAACTGATTCCAAAGTTCGGTAACGATTTGTTAGATATTCATCGAAATCCGACCACTTAGGAATCGAGGACTTATCTTTTAAGCCTTGCTCCCATAGTGTTAAAGTAGAATCAGGGAGCTTGTTGGAGCAAAGGAACACGAAAATTGGATCCCAACTATCAATGTCTATGTTATGGAGCTTTAGAATGGAAATACACGAATTAATGTCCCGTTGCAAATGTTGTATGGATTGTGCAGACTCGGAAGATATACTAGGGAGATTGAAGAGTATTTTAAGTTGGCCATTGACTTGGACTCTGCGATTCTCGAATCGTTTTGTGAGATTTGACCAAGCCAAATCAAAGCCTTGATTCGTCAAAGGACTTTTCTGGGCGATCTCCCTAGCTACTCCATTGGTCTTTTGGATCAAATGGAAAAGTTTCTCTACCGGACTAAGTGTGGAATTTTTGATGTACATAGCCGTAAAAAGATCGCGAAATGTTGGCCATGATTCATAGTCCCCACAGAAAGTGTCTATTTCACACGTAGGTAGATTAAAACTATGAAATTGGTTAGAAACGGAAGGCTGATTAATGGCTGCTGTTGGAAAATCTGGAGAAATTGTGTTATTTTTGGCTTGTGATGGAATACGGAATGTGTCGGACAATTCGGACAACTTTGAAAGAATATTGCAGTGATATAGGACTCTTTGTATTTTCTTTTAAGTGCCTCTAAACCATCGGATTGTTCGTCGTCGTCAGTGTCCGCATCATTGTCTTTGTCTGAAAGAAACTTTTCATAAGCGGACTTGACACGGATCCAAGTGGACTTTAATTCGGCTTTGTGAATATCAAGATATGGGATATCTATTGTCATTATAGTCAGCCGCAAACTCGACAATACTATCAGCAAGACGAATGAAATGGTCTAAAGACATATTGAAAATGTAGACGGAATTTGGGAAATTTAAGTTTTGAATTTAATAAATCACGAACGTTAGGCAAAAATCACGGAAAAATAATGAAATTCTCACAGATCAATTACTTTGTTGAAAACAAGTAGGAAAATTCACTATTTCGAAAAAGTATATTTTTTTGAGAATGAATAGTTTTATACAACTGGATGTCTCTGTAGGTAACAACAACAATGTTGCTAGAGATTGTTTACTAATCAAAGCGATTAACCCTTTGGAGCACAAGAAAAAGTGGAATAAATAATCTCAATAATTTATTTCCCAGACAAAGTGTATAATATAACCAGGAAATGGGTTCTCCGTAATTTATGAATTATGATATAATTTTATAAATTGATAAATTAATTTAACAGTGTATTAAAATAAATCAAAAGAATAGAAATCAATGGAAATATATTGATTATTTAACAAAAAATTTTACAAGACATTAGTGACCTCAACGATCACATAAGGGTTAACAATGAGCAGTTGCGTATGGAAAAAAAGGAGAAAGAAGAAACAAGTAAGAGTGTTATATTCGGATATGCCGAATTTTATATACCCACCACCAAACCTCGTTTGACTAGAATGAAACTTACTTATGTCGAACTTCATCTATATACACGTATTTTTTAGGCCAGTTATAAGCGTTATATAATATAATTTGGCGGACAGAATTTGGTTCGTATTAAATTTATTTGTGTCGAATTTCATCGCTACACTAGTATTTTTAAGCCAGTAATGAGCGTTAAAGTCATTTTCTGAAGGGGACCTTATATGGGGGGTAGGGTCAATTATGGACCGATCCTCATAAAATTTTGCATAATGATTTTGTATCATAAGAAACTTACTTATGTCGAATTTTATCGCTATAAAGCTGCTTTTCGAGGGGCCACTTGTATGGGGGCTATCAGAAAATGTGGACCGATATTGCCCATTTTCAATACCAAACAAACCTTACCTGTTAGAAATATTTATGTGAAATTTCAACCCTCTAGCTCTTTCCATTGGGACTCTATCTATCTATTAATTTTTTGGCGCAAACAATGATATATGTAGTTTGATAAAATGTGAGAAAATTAGTCATTCATAATCATTTTACTAATGCAACTAAGTTGTTCAGTTAGCGCAACAATTACATGATTTTAATGGAATAAGATAATTTTTGCAACGAAATTACTTCATGACGTTTATGAAATATATTCATTAAATTAAAATATAATTTTATTTTGTCAATGAAATAGTTTCACTATTGAAATGAAAATGCTTCATGGCGTTTATGAAACATATTCATGGAACAAATATCAAATTTAATTTTATCAATGAAACAGTTTCACAGTGAAGTCAAAAATGAACATGCATAACACTAATGAAACATTCTCCATTAATCCAGTGAAGGGCTACGTTAGCTCGTAAATAATGAATAATTTCATTGATCAAGTGTTGAAATTCATGTCTGGAGTGAAGCTTTTTCTGTTAGTGTATTCAAAAATTGTTCAAACTCTATTATTTTGGATAATTTTCTGTTGCAAAACAAGTGTTCTTAATAATAACAGAAATCAAATATTTAAAATCAGCCCAATAGTTTTCGAGATATCGCTCTCTGTTACTAATTAGTTAAATTTTATTGTCGTGTTTAATCATATAACTTTAATTTTGGATAATTGCATAGAATATAATATTTAAGCCCCCTTCACACGAGCACACAAGTAATATGATCTGTCAAAACTTTGTGTAGAAGAGAACGGATGGGATCGTCTAAACGCAATATGTAATGAAACCATCACACATTGAGAGAAAATATGGATGGAAAATTTGACAGTCGTATGGCTCTCTTCGTTTTTTGAAATGATTCAAAAAACAAGCAAGTCGCATTAGATCAGGGATGTATTTTTATGTAAACACATACAAAAAAAGTGAAACAGCTGTTCCATCTTACTTTGTTATTGTTTTATACCAATCGTGTAAACTAGGGATGCCAAACGGGACTGGCTTTTACAAATCCCGGGATTCGGGATTTTGAAAATTGCAATCCCGGGATCCCGGGATATTTCGGGATCCCGGGATTTTTCGGGATCCCGGGATTTTTCGGTATTTCGGGATTTTACGGGATTTCGGGATTACATGAATTTAATTATTTTATATATGAAAATCTTTAAATCATCATATTTGTAAAGAAAATTGTTTAATTTTGTGGAAATTTAACAGACAGAAGATATATTTAAATTAAAACAATCCAATTAATTCCAATTTTTAAATAAAAACTTTCAGAATTGCATAATTTCTGAAACTTTTTAAATACATACTTACTTCCTAAATAAAAATAAATATCAAGTTCCGAAATTAGACATAAGCACTTTTTAAAACCTCATACTGTTCCATGTGAACTAATAATTATAACAGATACCAATTCAATTATTCGAACATCAATTTAGAACCTATTCTTTGAAAAATATTTGGAATTTTACTCAAAATACATATTAGTTTTGGAACATATTATTATATTCGTAGTATTAATTTAAAATTTTAGGTGCATTCAGAACAAGGTAATTTACCTTTACCGGTATCATTCAGATTTGTAGAAAGTTAGAAATGTAAAATCCTCTAGTATTGAAAAATAAAGTTTGTATTCGACTGTGCCGAAATTAAATACCCACCATCAAAATATTGTAATGTATTGATATTAATATCAGCATCAATGTGATTTTCAGAGGAGGTCCAATTAGGTTTTCTTGTGTCAATTTTGGTCCAGATTTGCAGCCCAAATAGAATGAGTCTTCTAACTCGTGTTTTCAGCTTGCAGACACAGAATGTGTATACTTTTTGGGTCGGTCTACGACCAACATTGCAATGTGCTAACAAGTAAAAAGTTATAGTTGGGCGAAGCCTACCATATAATACCCTACACCAGTTATAAAAATAAAATGTGATTTATTGTTCATAATAAAGCATCTAAGTTGAATTGTACCTTGCCTCAGATATAATTTAGCTATTTTTTGTTGAATAAAATTGTGTACATTTAAGTCATATTTCGAAGGGGGCTTTGCATAGGGGCTAGGGTCAAATGAGGCCGCATCATCAAAAAATACATCAGGGTCATGAAGGCTAGTATAGAACTTGGTTTTGCAGCTTTTTGTCGAGTTACGAGTATATTGAACATAATTATGAACTTAAAAACCCTATTTGGGGGGTTCAGTTGTATGGGGGCTAGGTCAAATATTGGACCGATGTTATCCATTTTCAATAGGATCCGTCTCTAGTACAATAGAAGATCATGCCAAATTTCATTGAATTATCTTCAAAATTGCTGTAGTTTGATTACAAGGTTTACACGGACGGACGGACAGACGGACGGACATAGCTAAATCGACTCAGAAAATGATTCTGAGCCGATTGGTATACTTTAAGGTATAGGACCAATATTATTGTGTGTAACAAACATCAGCACAAACCCAATATACCCTCCGCACTAAAGTGGTGTAAGGTATAAAAACGAAGTGAATAAATAAATTTATATGTGCTATGTGTATGGACTCATACCACTTTAAAAAATAAAAGGTTCAAATATGTATAAAATTAGCTCTGCGGAATTTTGTTTTGCATGAGTCAAAAATAAAATAAGATCGTAATTTTCAAATTAATGAAAATTATGGCTCAAAAAAAGAAAATAAAAACAGTTTTTTGAAACAAATCCTAATCCCGAAAAAATCCCGGGATTTACTTTCCAAATCCCGGGATTCGGGATTTGCCAATCCCGAAAAATCCCGGGATTTTCGGAATCGGGATTGGCATCCCTAGTGTAAACACAAAAAATATAAATCATACGACTTTTATTCTCTTTTTTGTCATACGGATGGAATTTCATTTTACTTTTTCATTAGACTTGTCGTACGTAATGTGTGACCGTGTGAAGGGCCCTTTATTGATATTAAATAAATAAAAATTGAAATTTCTATGAAAAACTCTCCATCTGTTATTTGTTGAAAATTTTCATAAAAAAAGCTCTATCTGATATAAATTTGTGAATAATTTTGCAAATAATGCAATATTTTCAATTCTTTTTATATAAGGGTTTAAGATATGATCGTAGAAATAAACAAGTTAGAGTGCTATATTCGTCTATGCCGAATCTTAAGTACCCTCCACCAGCAAGCTACTTTTTATTGAAACCCGTCTAACTATCTATTTTTTAGATAACTCGCCAAAATTTTTGTCGAACTAATTTTGATTAGGTCCAGAAAAATTTAGAATTATTTATCTATACACTTATGTCGAATTTTATCCGGATATAATAATTTAATAACGAATTAAGTGGTATTAAGTGATTTTCAACAATTAACCTTATATGGACCGGTTCGGAAAAAATTCCGTACAATGATTTATATACATATATACAAAATACACATTTACGTCAAATTTTATACCTAAATGTGTATAAAATGTGCGTTTAAGTAATTTTCAGAAATGGCTCTTATATGGGAGTTGTGACCAAATACGGACCGATTCAGAAAAAATTGTATACCTATGTATAAAATGTGCGTTCAAGTAATTTTCAGAAATGGTGCTTATAAGGGAGTTGTGACCAATTATGCACCGATCAGGAAACAATTTCGTATAATGCAGAAAAAGATCAAGTATAATTTTACTCCAATAGGTGCGTTTAGGTGATTTTAGAAAGTGGACTTTATATAGGAGCTATGAGCAATTAAGGGCCTATCCCGAAAAAATTTCGTAGAGTGATTTATGTAAAGACAAAACATATAAGTGTCGAATTTTCTCAAGATAACTTTATTTGACAATGAAATATGTGCGTTTAAGTTATTCTCAGAAGTGGACCTTACATGGGAGCTATGATTAATAATGGACCGATCCGAGAAAAAAGTGGTAAAATGATTTGTATGTACACAAGACTTATTCAAGTCGAATTTCATTCCTATAGCTTAAGAATTCAATGAAATATATGCGTGTGATTTTCGGAAGTGGACCTTATATGGGAACTATGACCAATTATGGGCCTATTCGGGAAAAATTTTGCAGAGTGATTTATATTTGGGCAAAACATGTTTGTGTCGAATTTTATCAAGATGGCTTTATTTGATAATGAAATATGTGCTTTTAAGTGATTTTCGTAAGTGAGCCTCATATTTGAGTTATGACCAATAATGGACCGATCCGTAAAAAATTATTTTGTAAAATGATTTGTACGTACACAAAATATATTCAAGTCGAATTTTATCCCGATAGCTTTAGAATTCAATGAAATATATGCGTTTAAGTGATTTTCGGAAGTGGACCTTATATGGGAGCTATGACCAATTATGGGCCTATCCAGAAAAAATTTCGTAGAGTGATTCAAGTTTAGGCAAAACATATTTGTGTCGAATTTTATGAAGATAGCTTGACATTGAAATATGTGCTTTTAAGTGATTTTTGGAAGTGGGCCTTATATGGGATCTATGACCAATAATGGACCGATCCGTAAAAAATTTTGTAGAAAGATTTGTATGTATACAAAACAGATTTGTGTCGAATTTTATCCCGATAGCTTTATAATTCAATGAAATATATGCGTTTAAGTGATTTTCGGAAGTCGACCTTATATGGGAGCTATGACCAATTATGGGCCTATCCGGAAAAAATTTCATAGAGTGATTTATATTTAGACTAAACATATTTCTGTCGAATTTTATCAAAATAGCTTTATTTGACAATGAAATATGAGCTTTTAAATGATTTTCGGAAGTGGGCCTTATATGGGAGCTATGACCAATAATGGACCGATCCGCAAAAAATTTGGTAGAATGATTTGTATGTACACAAAATATATCCAGCCCGATTTTAATCATAATAGCTTTATTCATCAATGAAATATGTGCGTTTAAGTGATTTTTGGAAGTGGACCTTATATGGGAGCTATGACCAATTGTGGACTGACTGAGATCTACGTTAGTAGTATGATTTCTTTTCATATTATATTTGTATGTACAAAATTTGGTGTTGATACCGATATATTTGATTGAGTTATTAACGATAAACTAATTTTCGGGAATATGTACCTTTGTATGGGGGCTATGGGAAATATTGGATCAATTGTAAAGATTTTGAACATAATTGATCACTGCCACTAAAAAAATAAAGTGTTACAAAATTCATCGCAATATCTTTGGTAGTTTCTGAGAAAACTTCAAAAGAATTAGGAAAAAACCGTAATTTTTTTCGAGGTAGTCTGAAATTTTTACTCATAACTTCTTACGTTGTGAACCGATTTTGCTGATTTCCAATACCAAACTGCTTAGGATAATAATAAATATTTTGGGTGAATTTGGTTGATTTCCTTTACTTAGTTTTAACGTGAGCGTGTTTTACACAGACAGACAGACGGACATAGCTAAATCGACTCAGAATTTCATAAGGACCCAGAATATATATACTTTGTTGGGTTTTAGATGTATATTTCTTGGTGTTACACACGGAACGACAAACTTATATATACCCTCTATCACCACTGATGGTGGTGGAGGGTATAAAAATCTTCAAGAACTAGCGAAATAAACAGTTTTTTAGCTTTCCTGAATCAATTTCAAGATAATCTAAAAAGTTCGGAAATGCCAAACTAATTTTTAAATATTTTTCTGTATATTACGACAATTTTGACACCTTCTTCGATAAAAAGCGAAAATAATATTCCTCTCCAACCCACAAAAAGTTAATTTGTGGACCAAAATTATTCTACAAAAATAACAAAAAAACCATTTCAAAAAAATTGGAGATATTTTATTTTTCACAAAAGTAAAAGTAATGCGTAAATCGAGGGTTACCTAAATTTTAAAGGAATTTTTATTTCCAATAATATACATATATATTTTTAACAGATGCTTTTTGATCGCTTGGATATGGAGATGACAAAAAAGATATTAGAAATGCTATGGAAATAAAACAAATGCCACATTAATAAAAAATATTTTACATTTAGTTAAAACTTAATGTTTTTATAAATTTTACTCAAATTAAAAAAATGAAATGGTTTTACAAAAATTAAAGAAAATATAAAACTGTTTCAAAATTATAAATTTTATAAAAAGGTGACTAATTTGCAATTTACTAACAGTTTAATATAAAAATTCAACATATTGCTAACAAAACTATATTTCTTTTAGAATGACTATAGATCAGTTATAAATTAGATAACTTTAAGTTAACTTTTAAATAACTAACTATAAGCTAGTTGAAAATTAGCCAGCTCATAGTTAACATTTCAATAATTTACTTTAAGCTACATAAAAGTTAGCTAACTTTAAGCTAACCTTTGAATAACCAACTTTAAGTTAGTTAAAAATTTGCTAACATTAAACTAACTATTATTAACTTTAAGTTAGTTGAACTCGGGGGAGTTTTCCCGTTTTTCCTACAGAGCGCGTCCCCGGGTGGGGTGGTGATGGACCATCTGTTCTCCCACAGAATATTATAATGCCCGCGAACAAAGAAACTGGAAAAAAACAAGTCAGAGTGCTATATTCGGCTATGCCGAATCTTAAATACCCTCTAACTGTAAGCTACTTTTTATGAAAATCCTTATAAATATTGCTAGATACGCATTTAATAAATTGTGAAAGTTTAAATTGTGCTTCCGTGATGAGGGTGCTATCATTTAGAAATCATATATACCTTTTATGGAGATATGGCCAATCCGAACAAAATTTCACAGAATGATTTATATTGGAAAAAGTGACTTATGGAAATGGGCCACATATGAGAATTAAGACCAATTATGCATTGATCCTAATTAAAAAAAAAGATTTCTTATATACACAATTTTCTGAAGTGGATCTTATATGACAGATATGAACAATTATGGACGGATCCGTAAAAAACTTATTTTTATAGCCTGTTTATACACTACATCACTTTAAAGTATACCAATCGGCTTAGAATCATTTTCTGAGTCGATTTGGCTATGTCCGTCCATGTAACCAAAATATCCTTATTCCGATATCTTTATTTATCAATGAAATGTGCGATTTTCTGAAATGGATATTTTATGACAGATATGAAAAATTATAGATCGATCCGTAAAAAACTTATTTTTATAGCCTATTTATACACTACACCACTTTAAAGTATTAGAATCATTTTCTGAGTCGATTAGGGCTTGTAAAGCTTGTAATCAAACTTCAGGTCTCAATTTTGAAGATAATTCTATGAAATTTGGCTCATCATCTTCTATGGTACCGGAGACGAAGCCTATTGAAAATGATTAACATTGGTTCACTATTTCACCTAGCCCCTTACAACTGATCCCGACGAATAGGGCTTTTAAGTTCATAATTATGTTCAATATACTCGTATCTCCACAAAAAGCTGCAAAACGAAGTTCTATACTAGCCTCGATGGCTCTCATGAATTTTATAATTATAGGGTCTCATTTGACCATAGCCCCTATACAAAACCCCCTTCAAAATTTGACTTAAATGTCCACAATTTTAATCAACAATAAACGGCTTAAGTATATCTGTGACAAGGTACAATTCAACTAAATGCTCTGTTATGAAAACTAAATCACATTTTATTTTTGTAACAGGTGTAGGGTATTATATGGTCGGCCTCGCCTGACTATAATTTCTAACTTGTTTTAAAATATCTTTATTTCTTAATTGGATATTTGCATTTAAGCGATTTTCGGAAGTGGTCCTTATTTGGGAGCTGCGACTTATTATGGACCGATCCGGAAAACATTTCGCAGGGTGTTTCATATCTACTATAAACACATTCATGACTAATATTATACCGATATCTTCATTCAGTTATGAAATATGTGCGTTTACGTGGTTATCGGAAATGGACCTTATATGGGATCTATGCCCAATTATGGACCGATCCAAAATACATTTTGCAGAGTGATATATGTATACACAATACATATTTATGGTGAATATTATTTCAATATCTTTATTTCTAAATTAGTTATGTGCATTTAAGTAATTTTCTGAAGTTGACCTTACATGGAAGCTGTGACAAATTATGGGCCGAGACGGAACAAATTTGGCAGGGTGTTATATATCTACTTTAAACACATTAATGATGAATTTTATACCGATAATTTCATTCAGTTATGTAATATGTTTGATTACATGTGCAAAATTTCGTGGTGATACCGATATTTTTGCCGAAGTTATTAACGATAAATATATTTCCGAGAATATGTACCTTTGTATGGGGGCTATGAGAAATATTGAATCGATTGTTTTGAGTTTGAACATTTCTGATCTCTGGGTAAAGAAAATAAGGTGTGACAAAATTCGTTCCATTATATTTAGCAGTTTCTGAGAAAACTACTCAAGAATTAGGAAAAAAACATAATTTTTTTCGAGGTAGTCTGAAATTTTTACTCATAACTTTTCACGTTGTCGACCGATTTGCCTGATTTTCAATACCAAACTGCTTAGGATAATAGCGAATATTTTCAGTGAATTTGGCTGATTTATTTTGCTTAGTTTTAACGTGAGAGTGTTTGAGGTAGACAGACGAACAGACAGTCAGTCAGACAGACGGACACAGCTAAATCGACTCAGAATTTCTTAAGGATCCAGAATATATATACTTTGTTGGGTCTCAGATAAATATTTCTTGTTGTTGCAAACGGAATGACAAACTTATATATACCCTCTATCACCACTGATGGTGGTATAAAAACAAGATGGAAAATAAAAAGATGAAAGTTACGGTGCAGGGCAAGTGTTGATCCAGTCGCGAGTCACGCGTCGTCTTCATCCTGCAATCGTGAGCAAAATACTACTACGGAGGTGGGTACCTTGGCCTCCGTGGCTGACAATGCGTCAAGTGTACAGCATGCCATTGGCAAAAACATAGGGGTGAGAGAGAAGGATGTACTCGGAGAGAGCTCTAAGGTACCTCAGCCTTTAAATATAGGTGAGGGTTCCGACTCTGAATCCTCAGATGATAATAACAACACCATTATTGCAAATCCCAAAAAGGATGAAGTAGAGCAAATGGTGAAACAGGTGAGTGATAGCATAACTAAACTACCTATCACTAAGAAGAGACTATCTGGAGCACAGAGGAGAAAGTTGAAGAAGATGCTTCAGGAAATCATAATTAGTCAATCCAACGACACTCCAAAAGAAAAATCGGATTCTCACAAGATCTTCGGCAAAGAGGATCAGGTCTCCCGAATTAGTCAATCCAACGACACTCAAAAAAAAAAAAATTCGGACTCTCTCACAAGATCTGAGGCAAAGAGGATCAGGTCTCCCGAAGAGTTGACAACTGAGAATAAGAGCTCTCCGTCTTCTAATACACATTCGCCATACCAAGCCATACTTCACTAAAAGGAACCTCAAGTCAGAATCCTGCGAGTAAGGGTGACAACGCCAAGATAGATATTCCGAAGACGATCACGTCGGCGAAATCAAACTCAAAGGTACGGGTATCTCAAAAGAAGCCCCGAAATGCGAGGAAAGAGAGGCTAGACAGTGGAAAAGGAAAAGAGCCGCCATCTTACGCAAAAATTGCCAGAAGAAGACACCGGGACGATCTCTGCTATTCAGTTTACGATGCCGGTAATCCGGCAGGCAAAATTTCAATAGACCAACAGATTAAGGTAGAAGATCTGGTGAACAATAAGATAGTGGACCATGCAATCGCTTCAAAGGGAAAACAACCAGTAGAGAGCGTGAGCTGCGAGTTCAGCATGGGCGTGATGTTGATGAGGTTGGCATCTCACCAATGTGTTAGCATCCTAAAGAACTTGGTGGAAAGTAGGGAACTATATTTGTAATAGGTATCGACCAGAAATCTATGGCTAGTCTTGCCAAGAAAAAAGGTAGGGCTTAATTCACCTCTAAAGTTGTCATATTCAAAATTGGGAAGGTGCCGATTGGAAGGGCTATTACAACAAGCATCGAAAAGGACACTAAAATACCTAAGACCACAGCATCATTAGCAACTACTGATAACGTTAAGGAGTCAAATCCAAAAAGCGAGGAAGCTACTACTAACTCGCCAAAAGAAGGTGCAGCTGCCCTTTCCAAAATTGGGTAGGCTAAAACACCTAAGACGGTACCCAAAGCATCATTAGCAAGTACTGGTAATTTTGAGGAGTCAAATCCTAAAAGCGAGGAGGAAATCACTCACTCGCCAGAAGACAGAACAGCAGTGCTGTCCAAAATTGGGAAAGTGTCGATTAAAAAGACTGCTCTTGCTATGCCTGATAAGGACACCGCAGTGCCATCAAGGCTACCCACTGCATCAATAGCCACTTCAGGTTACCCGGAGGAGTCAAATCCAACGAGCGGGGATGTGATCACTAACTCGCTGGAAGACAGTTTAAATGGATGACAATGATTGAGGTTATCCAAATAAACCTCCATCGGAGCGAGACAGCTACCAACGCTCTGATGGCTAAAATTAACACAGGTAAGATACATATAGCCTTCTGGATTAAATCACGTAAATTTCCAACTTTTCTACGCTGATACATGGAATCGACCGAGAACATGTATCTTATGTCACAAGAACTTATGTTTTCTCCTCTCATCCACATCGGATGCAACGCTGCTGAAGCAAGGTCGTGGCAACACATACCTTGCATCTGTTTACTTGCCTTTCGATTCTCCGACACTACCACCAACGTCGGAGCTGATGAAACTGGTCGAAGAGGCATAAAGGAAAAATAAGAAAATTGTAATAGGTTGTGATGCCAATTCCCACCATGTAGCTTGGGGTAGTACAAACACCAATCGCAGGGGACAAGCCCATATGGATTTCTTTAATACTAAAGACTTGATCACATCGAACTTAGGTAATAAAGCTGCCTTCGTCAATAGAATCAGAGAAAAAGTATTAAATATAACTATATGTTCAGAAGAGCTTATAAACGAAATTCAGGATTGTAGAGTTTCCGACGAGCACTCCTT
Source organism: Lucilia sericata (assembly GCF_015586225.1). Classification (NCBI taxonomy): domain Eukaryota; kingdom Metazoa; phylum Arthropoda; class Insecta; order Diptera; family Calliphoridae; genus Lucilia; species Lucilia sericata. The sequence goes on from NW_023994643.1 coordinate 13,564, forward strand.
TTCTGACCATCGGTACATAAGATTCAAAATACTACGGCCGCCACCAAAGCCGATAAACTAATTGGAAAATGTTCTGTTCCTTACTAAAGAACCGTTTATGTCAGAACAATTTTCAATATCGAAATAAAGAAGACATAGACGCCAAAGTAGGAATGCTCACAAGTGCCCTGGAGAGCTGCCCTCTGCGAGAGCTAAGATCTGCCCAGTAGAAACCCTGGGTAACCGGGGAGATCCGGAACCTTGGTAAGACTCTTCGCCAAACTATTTAACAGGGCACGACGTAAAAAGACCGCAGTATACTGGGATGAGTATCGTAGTAAACTTGGTGAATATAAGAAAATTGTTCGTAAAGCCAAACGAGACTCCTGGAAACTTTTCTGTGAACAGGTAGACAGCGTAAATATCGTATCGAAGATAAAAAAAATTTCTATCCAAAACTCATGTCCAACCAGAATCTATGGTCGATGATATGGGCAGGAGGGTGGAGGATATGGAGTAGACAATGAAACGCCTAATGGACTCTCATTTCCCACCCGGTATATCGAATAACATAGATGAACCGATATTGAAGGAAGTGGAGGCTAACACGGAAATTGTAATTACATCTGATATGGTTAAAGGGGCAATCAAGAGCTTCGCTCCCTATAAAGCTGCAGGGCTGGATGGCATTTTCCAGGCACTCTTACAGATGGAGGCGGGAATGGTTTCCGTACATCTGTCTCAGATATTTACTGCATGCTTAAAATTCACATATACCCCCATTAAATGTCAGGATGCAAGGGTAATATTAATACCTAAACCAGGGAAACCTAGCTATTCGACACCTAAGTCTTATCGACCGATAAGTCTTACGTCATTCCTACTTAAAACCTTGGAACGGATAGTCGATAATATGATTAAAAGTAGTATATCCGACAAAGACCTAAAATTTAAGCAGCATGCTTATGTAAAGGGACGATCGGAGGAAACCGCTTTAAACGAAGTTGTCCACTACATAGATGCATCCTTTGATAGCAAACTATATACACTGCCGGTATGTATTGACATCGAAGGCGCCTTCAATAACGTGCACACTGATACCCTTATCTAATCCCTAGGCTAGTTTTATGTTGACCGGGTGCTCCGTAACTGGATCAACTACATGCTAAGAAACAGATGGGTAAGCTGCGAGATGTACGATATAACTGTCAAGAAAAAGGTATTTCGCGGTATACCACAGGGTGGCATTCTGTCACCTTTGCTCTGGGTTACCACGATTAATAGCGTCCTAAGGACCCTAACCGAGAAAGGACTTAGGCCTGTCGTAATACTTTTAAAGGGAAAGGATCCAAATTACTTGTGTAGAAGAGCTGAGGAGGCTCTGAATACGTCCTTGAGCTTGGCTTAACCGAGAGGCCTCAATGTTAACCCGGCAAAAACGGAAATCTGTCTTTTCACAAGAAGACAAAAATTTCTACGTATACTGAACCTGGCTTCCTGGGCAAGAAGATTCCAGTGACAGACAAAGTTATGTACTTAGGTGTAATCCTCGACCGGAAATTAAAATGGAGACACCACATAGAGGATAGGATCAACAAAGTACATCGGTATTGGGCGATATGTAGGAGAACTATAAGCATGAAATGAGTCTTAGTCCTACTATGACAAATTGGCTTTATAAAAGTGTAATTAGGCCAATTCTAGCTTATGCTTTAATAATCTGGTGGACTGCTTTAGTCAAAAAGTGCAATATCAAATTACTACAGGGAGTTCAGCATACATGCTGCTTGGGTATAAGTGGTGCCATGTGTACTACTTCAACCAAAGCTCTGGAAACGTTGCTAGATATTCCACCCATTGAAACATATTTAATATATGAGGCGGCGCTTACAGCCGAACGGCTCTTTACTTTAGGCGAACTGGCCAAAAGCGGTTATAGGACACGTCATCAATGTATACTGGACACATTGAAAGGTTATACACAATCATCGGACGTGCCTGATCGTATACAAGACACAGAATATGTCGGAAACTCTGAAACGCTGATCCCAGATAGAATGTCTTGGTCAAGCTGAACATTAGAGCAAATACCATTAGGAATCCGTTGTTACACGGATGGCTCTAAATTAGGGGACAAAGTGGGGCTGGGGTTCTATATTGAAGACCCAGAAACAGAAATATACCTCCGTTTACCTAATCATAACACAAGCTTCCAGGCAGGAGTACGAGCAATAACGGAATGCGTAAATTGGATTAGAATAAATATGGCGCCCACAGCACTTAATATATTTACCGACAGCCAGAAGGCAATTAGGGCGATATCAGGCGATAGAACTAAATCTAAGACCGTATTGGATTGTAAGAGGTAAGGTTCACATCATATGGGTACCAGCCCACTCGGGGGTAGTCGGTAACGAAAGGGCGAATGTAATAGCTTTAAAGGGAAGGGAGCTCGGGGCAGTTAACCTGACAAACGCAAAACCATTCGACGCAACAAAAGCTGAACTAAAAATATGGGTAAGAGAATCCCATAAGGCCTCTTGGAATAATGAAACAGTGGGTAGAACCACGAAGATCCTATGGGGTGACCCTGATGAGAGCAAGACGAAAAATCTCCTCAAAATGAGCAAGTCTGAAGTTAGTATGATGGCACGTATTCTGAGTGGACACACAGGACTACGAGCACATCTATGCAAAATTGGACGTGCGGATTCAGACGAATGTAGAGCATGTGGAGAGGACAGTGAAACTCTGGAGTACTTTCTTTGCCACTGCCAGGCATTCGTCGAAGTTAGATCCAAGTATCTTGGAAGTGATGTTATTCCGGAAATTACATTCCAGACTAACACTGATTGGAAGATTCTTGGGAATTACGTTCAGGAAACTGAGTTTCTGAACACTGAAACATAATTCATTCAGTTCCTTTTCTTTTTTTTCGTGATAAGGAGCGCACAACAGGCCTGATAGTGGCCTAGGTGTATTTCTTCGGATTTGATGTATTTGTTGTAGTATTTTGAATCTTATGTACCGATAGTCAGAAAAGGAGTGCTCGTCGGAAACTCTCCAATCCTGAATTTCGTTTATAAGCTCTTCTGAACATATAGTTATATTTAATACTTCTTCTCTGATTCTGTTGACGAAGGTAGCTTTATTACCTAAGTTCGATGTGATCAAGTCTTTAGTATTAAAGAAATCCATAAGGGCTTGTCCCCTGCGATTGTTGTTTGTACTACCCCAAGCTACATGGTGGGAATTGGCATCACAACCTATTACAATTTTCTTATTTTTCCTTTATGCCTCTTCGACCAGTTTCATCAGCACCGACGTTGGTGGTAGTGTCGGAGAATCGAAAGGCAGGTAAACAGATGCAAGGTATATGTTGCCACGACCTTGCTTCAGCACCGTTGCATCCGATGTGGATAATCCTGTTGAGAGGAGAAAACATAAGTTCTTGTGACATAAGATACATGTTCTCGGTCGATTCCATGTATCAGCGTAGAAAAGTTGGAAATTTACGTGATTTAATCCAGAAGGCTATATGTATCTTACCTGTGTTAATTTTAGCCATCAGAGCGTTGGTAGCTGTCTCGCTCCGATGGAGGTTTATTTGGATAACCTCAATCATTGTCATCCATTTAAACTGTCCTCCAGCGAGTTAGTGATCACATCCCCGCTCGTTGGATTTGACTCCTCCGGGTAACCTGAAGTGGCTATTGATGTAGTGGGTACCATTGATGGCACTGCGGTGTCCTTATCAGGCATAGGAAGAGCAGTCTTTTTAATCGACACTTTTCCAATTTTGGACAGGACTGCTGTTCTTTCTTCTGGCGAGTGAGTGATTTCCTCCTCGCTTTTAGGATTTGACTCCTCAAAATTACCAGTACTAGCTAATTATGTTTTGGGTGCCGTCTTAGGTGTTTTAGTGTCCTTTACGGAGCCTGTTTTGACATCCCTTTCAATCCGCGCCTCCCCAATTTTGGAAAGGGCAGCTGCACCTTCTTTTGGCGAGTTAGTAGTAGCTTCCTCGCTTTTTGGATTTGACTCCTTAACGTTATTAGTAGTTGCTACTAATGCCTAAGAGGTATTTTAGTGTCTTTTTCGAGGCTTGTTGTAACAGTCCTTCCAATTGGCACCTTCCCAATTTTGAATGACAGCTTTAGAGGCGAAGTAAGCCCTACAAAAAATACAAAGAAAAAGAAATATTGAAATACAGCCTTATTTAAGAAATTTAAAGAAAATTTGTTAAGTTTAACTATGTATTTTATTCAAATTGAATAAAGGATGTAGAACTGAAGAAATTTCTTAGTTTCTTTCCGCAATATAAAAGAAAAAATTAAAAAGAATACTTGTGTATTTTATTTCACATTGCAGTTCTCTTTAAAGTGTTTGTGTTATCAAATAATTATTTTAATAAATAAGATTGAAAGTTAAGAAAATTTGATTGCACAAAATATTAAATATAATACATATAATAGTATGTACGTGTAAATATTGTGCTTATAAATACGAATTTTAAATGTTTTGTAATATGAAGTGTTTTATACTTATGTAAAAACATATTCTGTCAATTACCTTTTTCCTGATAGTTATATCGTACATCTCGCCGCTTATCCATCTGTTCCTTAGCATGTCTGGGGATTGGATATGAGCATCAGTGTGCACGTTATTGAAGGCGCCTTCGATGTCAATGCATACCGCCAGTGTATATAGTTTGCTATCAAAGGATGCACCTATGTAGTGGACAACTTCGTTTAAAGCGGTTTCCACCGATCGTCCCTTACATAAGCATGCTGCTTAAATTTTACGTCTTTGTCTATATGGGTATATTGCTTTTAACCATACTATCAACTATCCGTTCCAATGTTTTGAGTAGGAAGGACGTATGACTTATCGGTGGATAAGACTTAGGTGTCGAATAGCTAGGTTTCCCTGGTTTAGGTATAAATATTATAAATATTGCATCCTGCCATTTAATGGGGGTATATGTGAATTTCAAGCATGCAGTGAATATCTGAGACAGATGTATCTACAAAAATAGCTGAAAGTATTGTGAATCTCTGGTATGACCTCGTTGTATTTTTATATAAATATACATACATACATATAGCACTGATATTTGTTTTATTATTTAGGAATATTACTACATAAAGCAATCTGGAAGGAAACCCCAAGATAAATTGTACAACAAATATTTGAATATAATGCGTAAGCTGGAATAATATATATTATTCGTCATATGACGTTGTCCAAGAGAGGTCTAATTTCAATGAAACACAGGATACATACAAACGAATTTAAATTCTATATGGGTGCAACAAAAAATTACCGGCTCCACGTTGTGTCACACGCGAAATGTACATCTGACATATTAAACAAATGGTCGCAGGTAAGCAATTCTTTAAAACTTAACATATGTATACATTTAATGTCATGTTTGTTTATTTCTTGTAGGTAGATAAGGAATACAATTATATCCAAAAACAGTGTATTCATGCGAATTTCGAAATTTTCTCCTTAAAAATTGACTCCGTGTTTGCAGATAGTATAAAGGAGCAATCTTGTAAACATTTATCCAAAATATGAAGTAAATGGATAACCTAAATGAAAGTAGTTAGTTTGAAAGGAGAATGTATATAGTATATCAAATCCGAAGAAATACACCTAGGTTTCTCATGTCTTAAATAGAAAAATCCCAAGATTTAAACAGCTTAAATCTATTACAATTCCAAGATTTATTGAACATTACAAACCCCATTTTCTTTTATATTTTTATAGCGCTTAGCAATATTTAGTAATTTGCATGTGTGAAAGATTTAAGGATTTTCAAAATACACACATATATATAAATTTGTTCTACACAAATTGATAATGCAAATAGTTAAATATGGTTAAAGCGCCTTTAGGGGCAGGACCTAGTATGGGAGATATGACCAAATATAGACCGATCGTAAAAAATTCTTTAAGCAAAATTTCTGTACATAAAAGCTATATTTCAGTCAAATTTTGTATCTATATCGTAATTTAGTAATAAGTAATGTGTGTTCAAGTGTTTTTTAGTAATGAGTTTTGCGCGTTTAAGTGATTTTCGGGAGGGGACCTAGTATGGGAGCTATGACCAATTATGAACCGATCGGAAAAAAATTTCACAGTAATATTTCTATTCATATGGGCAATACCTGTACCAAATTTAATATAGATATCTTAATTTAGTAATGAGTTATGCTCGTTTAAGTGATTTTCGGGAGGGGACCTTGTGTGGGAGCTATGACCAATTTTGGGCCGATAGGAAAAAACTTTCACAGTAATATTCCTATGCATATGGGCAATACATATACCAAATTTTATATGGATATCTTAATTTAGTAATGAGTTATGCGCGTTTAAGTGATTTTCGGGAGGGGACCTTGTATGGGAGCTATGACCAATTTTGGGCCGATAGGAAAAAACTTTCACAGTAATATTCCTATGCATATGGGCAATACATATACCAAATTTTATATGGATATCTTAATTTAGTAATGAGTTATGCGCGTTTAAGTGATTTTCGGGGGCGGACCTTGTATGGGAGCTCTGTCCAATTATGGACCGATCCAGAAAATTTTTTCTCCGAGTGAATTCTATTTACATAAGATTTTAATTTGTAAAATTTTGTGAAGATATCGACATTGTGACGGAAGTTATTAACAAAAAACCCATTTTCCGGGAATATGTACTTTTGTATGGGAGGTATATGAAATTGTGGACCGATTCTGGCAATTTTCAGCAGGGATCAAGCGTTTGTGTAGAAACGAATGTGTGGTGATTTTCATTGAATTATCTTGCATAGTTTTCGAGAAAATTACATCATAATGTGTAAAAAATTCTTATTTTTTCGAGGTTGTTTTAAATTATGATTCATAACTTTTCCCGGTGTGAACCGATTTTGCCCATTTTCAATACCAAACAACTTAGGAAAATGAAGAACATTTGGTTAAACCCTATTGCTTCGTTTTATCGTGAGCGTGTTTTACACAGACAGACGGACATAGCTAAATCGACTCAGAATTTGATAAGGACCCGGAATATATATGCTTTGTTGGGTCTCAGATGAATATTTCTTGGTGTTACACACGGAATGACAAAGTTATATATACCATCTATCACCATTGATGGTGGTGGAGGGTATAATAATATAAAATTATTTGTTTTCCAGATGGTCGTTGTATTGGTATTTTTTACCTTATTTTACCATCAACCTTTTACAAGTGTCTTTTTATACCGTAAACAAAAACGTGTACAAGATTAACCATACGATACTCTCAACGAAGCCTTATTATTGATGTCTTATGTTTAAAACATATTTAGTTCACACCTATCAAAACATTTAATAAAAAACCTTAAAAAAACTTTTTTTTTTTACTTATTAAAACGTCTTTAAAAATTGTATCACAATATTTGCTTAAATATTAATTTATTTATTTATATTAATTCTTATAATAAATTCGTACTTTTAATTTTATTATATAATTTAGCTTTGTTCAATTTTATTTTGTCAAAAACATTTCTTTTACTATCAATGACAACATTATATAACTTATAAACAGTAATGAAAAATTATAAGAATTAAAAAAAAGTTAAAAAATGCTTTACTGTTTATAATTTTTATAAACATTGTTAATTTGAAGAAATTTCTTCAAAAACAAGAAACAAATTATTCAAATTAACTACCTCAATTAGTTATAATGAATAAAAATATTAGTTAATTTAACTAAAATTTCTTCATATTTACCACCCCTACACAACTAAACGATATTAGTAAATATGAAGAAATTTCGTCATATTAACTATTTACTAAAATACAAAAAATTAACGAAAAATCTGTAATCTGGAATAAAAATGTCGTTGGCTGAATAATAACAAAATTTCTTCATATTTACGCCCCATTTTGCAGTACACCTATCCCTCGTTTTGCACGATACTTGTTTTGCACGATTTTGATTTAACACGATTTTTTTATTTCTCGTGTAAATCGAGGGATGAAAAATACCTCGTTTTGCACGATTTTTGTATTTAAATGAAAACATGCCTTTGACACAATTTATAGTAAGTAAATAACTAAAACAACATTTATTTACTGATATTTAACTATTTTATTAAAAATACAGATAATAAATATTGTTCTGGCAGCATTAATAATGTCATTAGAAAGGGAATTTCCCGGTTATGTACTTAAGCAATATAAATTCTAAAATTTACTACAGGTAATTTTACTGTTAAAAAAAAAATCAAATAATCGATTTTGACGAAATTTGTACCAATGTTAGTACTATTGGATAGTAGGCCATGCACAAATTTTCCGCGCTATCGGTCCAGAGCTATCGGACTTAGAGGGGGTCAAAGTTGGACATTTTGGTCATACAGGGTTTTTTTCAAATGCGTGTAACTTTTCAGCTATTGGTCCCAGCAAAAATTGTCCAAAGGAGTTCAGATAGCTATTTCTTCAATGTATCCAACAAAAATTTTATAAAATTTTCAAAAATTTTTATAAAATTGTTTTCTTTTGTTTGCTTTGTTACGTTATTCACATTAAAATATATAAAATTATATTAAAAAATACTATACATATACAAGTTTTGTTAATTTTTTCGATTTACACGATTTTCCATACAAATTTTTTTGAATTCGTTTTACACGATTTTTTCAGGAACGTATCTATCGTGCAAAACGAGGGACAGGTGTATTTAGGTAAATTTTTGGTTCTGTGTATTGAGTATTGGATTATTTTTAAAATTATTTACAGTGACTTACGATAGGGACACAATAACGACCCTAAACGGGATATTAACAATAATACTACAATACTATTTTTTGTATGCTCTTTTCTAATTAAGGAGTTATACACGTTCAATATCTTGCGAACAGAATGCTCAATTTTGAGAATATTAGCATCATACGATAGGTCATAGAAAACCTGGTGCTAATAACTCGCATCCTATTAAGCGACTATAAAGCTCTTAAAGGGAATTGTATAAGCTTTCTTTTGAGCAAAAAAAAAAAGCTCATTTTGCAAAAATATTTAAACAAATTAAAAAAATAAAAAAAATTAAAAACTTGTTTGGAAACGTTGAAGTAATAGCCATCTAAACTCCATTGGGCAATTGATATACAAATAACTGAAAACTATGAGTGTGTTGTATCAAATTATGGTTTAAGAAAATTATATTTTTCTCAGTGGTTAATAAAATTTATTATAATATATATACATACAAATGTACATATCAGTTGAAACGTCTTACCATTTACTTTCTAATCCTAATCCTAATATATATTATAAATTTCTTTGTAAGTTTGTTTATATGTTTGTTTGTTTATTTGTTTGTGCGTCAATCACGCCTAAACGGATAAACCGATTTTCTTCAAATTTGGAACATAGAAAGATACATGTCTGGAATCGTCAATAGGCTATATTACTTTCCGAAAGTTGAACTAGAAGGGGTTAAAAAAATGGGTGAAAACGACGAAAATCGGGCAAAATGGGTACTTTTGAGCATAAAAATTTATTTTTGTCTATTTTAATGCGAAAATATTTTCGATTTAGCATTCTAAAGTGTCAGAAATATGTATTGGCAAAGTTGCGTTGCGAAAGTTGGAACAAAACGGGTACCGAAAATTAGGAAAAGGGCGAAAAACTGGGAAAATCGGTACTTTTGTGCTTGAAAACTGATTTTTGTATATTCTGACGCGAAATTATTTTAAGGAATTTCATCTTACTTTTTCATTAGACTTTCACACGTGATCGTGTGAAGGCCCCTTAAGGAAATATATTTTGAATTTAGATTTCTCAATTTTTAGTAAAGTAGCTCAGAGACCTGCGCCGATCATTTTGATCGGCGGCGGCGGCTAATGATAAAATACGCGGCGGCGGCTGACAGCCGGCTTTAGCCGAAGACGAATCGGCTAGCCTTTTTTTGATGAGCTTATAAAAAAACAAAATTTATAAAATACGTTATAAAAAAAAACTATATTTTGGTACTTCAATTTAAAAAAATACGTTATAAAAGAAAACAATAAAACCTATACTTAAATTAACAGTCTTTTATAAGTTGGTTGACAAGATCATAGTTATCATGGATGAATAGTACACGTTTAACGGTGAGCCCATTTAAATTTGACCGCTTTGCGGTTATTAAGGAACCTGCGCTGGAAAATGCCTCTTCGGAGGATGCGCTTGTAGATGGTATTCCTAGAATATATTCTGCGAGCTTTGCAACATTGGGGTATTCCTACAAAAAGACTTTAATAAACTCTAAAATAAAAAGTTACAAAAATTATTTTTTCATTTTTTTGCCACCAGTCAAAAGTTTCTTGCAATTTCCTTTTGAATAGGATCTTGTGTAGAACTGGAAGTAGCTTTAACGAACGACGATATACTCCAATATGATGCACTTTTATCTTCTTTCTAAAAAAGCATAATGTTTAAATATATTTAAAATTAAGTATTTATTTATTATTACCCGTCTTTTTGCCATGCGAGATGTTGTTGGCATTTCCGTGTTGGCACAGTTTTCATTCATTTTCGTAATTTCGTTAAAAATTAATTGACTGCGGGAAATTCCCCCGTTATTGTCTTTTAGTTCCTCGAACAAATTTGAATCCTCCTTCGCTGAAATTTTTTGCAGCCACTTCTCTAATCTATCCCAGTTCTTTTGAACGGGGTCTAACAAAGCAGCAACAAGATGTATTCTGCAAATTTTTTTCGGAAAATTTTCAATAGCAAAATTGTACAAGTTTAAAGATTCTTCAAAATTTGCTGTTTTAAAATTTTCTTCAAGAACATCGGTTATATTTTCAAAAAATATAACGTTAGAAGATATTGTAGGGTACTTCCGTCCTTGTAGGTGTGTTGTTGCTTTTTCAAACACTTCCAAAAATTTTAAAAATTCTACCACCAATAATTTTTCCATGTGGTTGAGTGCCAAGTCAGGTTTGCCTATTTCAACTAGTGCTATGTTGACGACTTTTTCATTTTGAGTAAAACTCCGGAACATATAACACAATGTGTTCCACCGGGTATCATTAGAGTTTTTTAAAGTTCCCAACGATTTTTTTGACAAATTGCACTCAATTTCCTCTATTAAATATTGGTACTGCTCATCATTTTCAACAGCAGTATATAATTCGGTGGCTTCACCAAGGGTTTTAAATATATCCTCATCCTCAAAAACTTTTTGAATCTTTGATATGTTTTCCGTGTTATAATTTAAACATTTATAAATGAGTTTTAATTTTTTTACAGTTTCACGGAATACACTTAGGTTTGGATTTTGCAATATATCGTACACAATCAGACGATGCAAACTGTGAACGGAACAGCCCAGCCTTTTAATTCCGCTACATTTCATTGCAGCGACAATATTACTAGCACCATCACTCACCACAACTATATCTTTATCCTCCAACTGGAAGTCCTTTAATGTTTTATTTATGTTTTCTGCTATTGTTATTTTATTATGTGGGTGTGGAAAAATTTCTGTTTTTAGGGATATATATATCGGTTTAAAATTGTGGCAAAAAATTATTTTAATATTGATATAGCTGCGTCGTTTATATGAATCGGTCCACATATCCAGCACAAGAGACAGGTGTTTAGGGCTATTGTTTTTTAAAAATTCTTTAATGGTATTTTCATAAGTTTTGTAAACGTCTTCCAGTGCGGTTCTACTTAACGTTGTGGCGGTCGGCATTTCAATAGTTGGTTTTATTGATTTCATATAATTTATGAAACCAGGCTGTTCCACCATGTTAAATGGTCGCAAATCTTTGCAACACATTTGAACCAACAATTCACAGTGGGGCAGAATGGAAATTTTTTGGAAATAAATCTGGCATTTCTAAACGGCTGATCCGATCGGGATAAAATTTGGTGTGAGCGTAGCCAAGGAGTATTCGAATTTAAGTTTTGAAGATGAACCCTGCAGATGCCCCAGGGACGGCGCTGTGGCGGCTCAAAGTAGGGTACCTACGATATGTAAAATTTTTAAACTCGTGCCATTTTTTTTGTTTTTCACCCAAATACAAAGATTTTTATATTTTGTGAAAGCGCTCGACGAGATCTTGAAAAAACATGCTTGGACATACTACTTATCTCTTATAATATCCGAGTTATAGGCATATAAATATTTAGTGATACAAAATTTACCATACCTTGGTCCGCCTTTTTTTAATACCGGGCGTAATTTTGGACCAAATGGACTCAATTTTTTCTTGTTAGTTAGACAACAAAATTTCCAATAATATACAAAAAATTTCAGATCAATATTGTTTACAGATCCAAAAATATACGTTTTTTAATTTAAAAATTCAAAAAATTTTAGTTTTTTGGCATTTTTTTGCCAAAAATGTGTCTTAACTCTTTTATTAATAAAATAAAATTTTTATTAAGAACATATAACAATTTTATAGTTTTCTAAAAGGTATCTTTACGCAGAACGCTTTGGCGTAAAAAACTTGTCCTATTTTTTGAAAATGTTGCCACTGCGTCCTTCCGAATATGACCTATTTTTTATCAAAACTTCAACTTTGGGCGACATGTTCTAAAATCCCAAAGCTGGGATCAGAAAACTGAAAGCAGTTTTGGAAACCTCAATATGTTTTCTATTTACTCCAAAAGTATTTTCCCAGCCCTAAAAGAAATGTGGACCCTATGGGCAAAAAAGTAAAAAATCCCATTTTTGGGATTTTCATTCCTATTTTTGGGAATTGCGGGATGCCCTTTGACCTTTTCAATTTTTATTTTGCATATTCTTATTTGAAATGACAAATTTAACAAGCGTTGAAAATTTCATTGAGTTTTGTTCATAAATAAAGATTTTGTCATATATTACATATTTGTTTAATTTCTAAAACTATGATTTATATCAAAATTTTAATAGGATCGCAGATAGCTACAACAATTTAGTCCATATTTATCCCTTAATATCATTTTTTAGTTAGATATGGAAATTCTCGACCCTTTACAAAAAATTTCAAGCCAATATCTCAATTACATTCAAAAATATGTTCATTTAAACCTGTGTCCTTTAATTTCATCTTTTTCATATTTTAGTATTAAGTATGACAGAACATACATTTGGTGTTGAATAAAATATTTGGACAATTTTTAAAAATTATTTAGTTAATTATTTTATTATAATATTGTATATAGAATAAAAAAATTATAATTTTATTATGAGCCACGCACAACAACACCTAAATCACCCCACACAAATTACCTTTCCCGCCCACCGAAATATAAAACACAATTTAATACAATATCATCAGTTAGTATAATAGCTTTTTTTATTTGAACTGTTTATCTTAAACATAATACAATTAATTCTTACAACCTACTTATATAGTTAATTCCTAACACTACTTATTTTCTATAAAATAATCTGTCATATCGGTATACATATCCAGAAGGTAATATAAGTCCTTTAAATCTTCCTTGTTTTGAGATGATAGAGTTTCATAACAAATCCATCTTTTTCGCATAGTTGAAAGAACAGGATCAGAAGATAGAAGTAAACTATTAAAAATATCTTCATTCTGTGATTGCCTGGAGCATTTTCTTGAGCTGAATAGTTGAACATGCTTAAAATCTCGATTCCTCGCTTCCTGGGCTTCTTCTGTTAACTCTCCAAGTGGAAGAATATTCGATTCAATTATTATTTGACCATGACACAATACTTTGTGTACTGTTGGTGTTAGTTCCCTCCATGGATACAGAGATACAAGTAATTTAGAAATTTCAGATGTGTATTCCCCAAATCGATTTTCATTAATTTTATGTTTACTATTCAGTGCCATTAAAATAGTTTTAACTCTTCGAAGCAACTCCTTGTCGATTCCAGTTATTTTTGAAGTAATTTCAAAATCACGAAAAAACCTTCTCGACGTATTACCGTCATTTGTACTACCGCAACTTGAAAGTGGTTTGTCGATGTTTAATCCCATCTGAACTTTAAATTCTTCTTGGATTATGCTTTTTTCCGCAGCTCTCAGTTCTTTCAATTCTTCATTATTTTTTGTTGATTTAGTAGGATAGTTTGTTTTTTTTTTTCCTGGATCGCCTTGTATGATGGTAATATATTGTGTCCTTTTTCATGCAGAGCTTTCCTTAATATTTGGTACTTATTTCGACTGAGACCCAGTTCCAACATAAGCGCTATTGCTTCCTCTTCAGTAAAATTTGATTATGATGTTGGAGTTGGTATACTTTCCACAATTCGCTTAAGTCGTTTTGGTGATGCATTAGGAAGAATAGTTGCAATATGTACGACACCCATATGTTGGTTTTCCTTTTTCAGCATTTCGTTAAATGTATCAGCAATTTCCTCATTTGAGATTAAAAAAAGTTTTTGTGTGACCCTCTTTTTTTTTACCTTGAACATAAGTCTTCGTATGACTTGCAAGGCGCTCCTGTTGATGTGTTGTAAGTTGAGATTTCCGTAGTAGTTTCCATCCAACTACAAAATTTTAATCGAAATTTCTTTTGATTTCCATCCACAGACTTACTTTTTACATCAAAAAGTTTTAAAAAGTTTTCAATTTTTGATATGCCTGTTTTGTCTACTTTTCTACTATATGTAGTTTTTATATAATTTGAAATGTCTTCAATTCTTTCTGGCCCTTTTGAAGATATACTCCATAAAACGGAACACAACTCTTCGTACTTTAATGTAATCTTCATTGTAGATTTATTAAATATGGTACTTAAAATCTGAGAAGTTTACTTATATACCAATTCTTGTCATTTCCGATACAGGTATTCCAAAGTAAAAAATTACGAATTGTCTACCTATTAACATTTAGGACTATATTACTATAACCTGTAATTCAGTCATTGATATTTCTTATTAGTGAATGAATCGAAATTATCATTACCTGTATATTTTTACCTACATGATCATAAACGAAACAGAACGAAATGATCTGTCGAAAAAATTTAGGTAAAAAATGGTTATAAATTTTTGAAAATTCAAGCATAATAGGACCTTTCAATTATAAGGATAAGCAAACAAATAGAAAATAGGTAAATATAAGATTTAAATATGTGCTGTCATACTTAATACTAAAATATGAAAAAGATGAAATTAAAGGACACAGGTTTAAATGAACATATTTTTGAATGTAATTGAGATATTGGCTTGAAATTTTTTGTAAAGGGTCGAGAATTTCCATATCTAACTAAAAAATGATATTAAGGGATAAATATGGACTAAATTGTTGTTGCTATCTGCGATCCTATTAAAATTTTGATATAAATCATAGTTTTAGAAATTAAACAAATATGTAATATATGACAAAATCTTTATTTATGAACAAAACTCAATGAAATTTTCAACGCTTGTTAAATTTGTCATTTCAAATAAGAATATGCAAAAAAAATTGAAAAGGTCAAAGGGCATCCCGCAATTCCCAAAAATAGGAATGAAAATCCCAAAAATGGGATTTTTTACTTTTTTGCCCATAGGGTCCACATTTCTTTCAGGGCTGGGAAAATACTTTTGGAGTAAATAGAAAACATATTGAGGTTTCCAAAACTGCTTTCAGTTTTCTGATCCCAGCTTTGGGATTTTAGAACATGTCGCACAGTGGTATAGGAAAAAAAAAAGAGGGAAATAATTCGGTAACTTCTAAACGGTTTATCCGATTTTAATGAAATTTGGTATGCACAAAGAGGAGGTGTTGTCGAGTTTAGGTTTTGAATTTGGACCTTATAGGCCAACCAGGGGCCCGGCGGGGGGTCCTCAAATTAGGACACCTCGGCTATGTTAAATTTTTAAAACGATCCTATTTCTTCATTTGAGTTCCGATTTAAAAAAAATTTCGTATATAGAATCTCCTCATCGAGCACTATAAAAAATGTCGTCGTAGCAGTAAATTATCTCTTATAGTTTAGGAGATATTCGCATTTGAATATTAAAATTTTAAAATTTTTACCGTCCTTACTTTAGTTTTTTTGATAATAGCAGGTCCAAATATTTCCGATTTTCGCCATTTTTTTTTATTTGCTTAACAACAAGTTTATATACCAAGCAGTGAAAGAATTATGTAAAAATCATGACTGAGTCCAAAGTTATAGGCATTTAAATTTAAAAAATTAAAAAAAGGCGATTTTTTGTCATTTTTTTGGGAAAAAAGTATCTTTTTCTTTTTAAGTTATCTAAAAAGTTTCTAAGAAGATGTATATAGAATTTATACTTTTTGGAAAGCTGACTTTACATAAAATACGATAAATGAAACAAAACCTAAAAATTTTTGATACCGAGGGGACCAGGTCCATCCAAAAAAACCCTATTTTTTATGGAAAATTAAATTTTGAGCAAAAATTCTCAAATCGCATAGTCGATATCAAATTATAGTGACCTGTTTTATATGACCCAATAAGTTCTTAATCATTTTGTAACGGGTTTCGATAACCCCGCCCCTGGTATGGATATAATAGGCAAAAAACCAAAAAATCCCATTTTTGGGATTTTTTAAAACTTTTTTGGGAATTCCGGGATTTCTAATAAGAAAATTCGAAATTTTTATTTAATTTTGGATTTTGAGTAAAAAAATCTACCTAACTGTAAAATTTCATCAAAAAATATTCATAAATAAAATTTTTATTGCAATTTGAAAAATTTGTATCTTCGCAAAAACTGAATAAAAAACATTTTTTAATTTTTTTTTAAAAAAGTATTCCGCGAATTTTTTAATTTTCAAAAATTATATACAGTTTTGAAAAATAGACAAAATTACCTTTCCATTGATATATAACATGCCTACCTAATGTTTTTTAAGTGACAAATTAATTAGGGAAAACTCAACATCTTTTAGAAAATTTACCTAGCACTATTATTTTCATCCATATATGTAACAAATTTAAGAGTTAACCTTATGGATGAAAATAATAGTGCTAGGCAAATTTTCTAAAAGATGTTGAGTTTTCCCTAATTAATTTGTCACTTAAAAAACATTAGGTAGGCATGTTATATATCAATGGAAAGGTAATTTTGTCTATTTTTCAAAACTGTATATAATTTTTGAAAATTAAAAAATTCGCGGAATACTTTTTTTAAAAAAAATTAAAAAATGTTTTTTATTCAGTTTTTGCGAAGATACAAATTTTTCAAATTGCAATAAAAATTTTATTTATGAATATTTTTTGATGAAATTTTACAGTTAGGTAGATTTTTTTACTCAAAATCCAAAATTAAATAAAAATTTCGAATTTTCTTATTAGAAATCCCGGAATTCCCAAAAAAGTTTTAAAAAATCCCAAAAATGGGATTTTTTGGTTTTTTGCCTATTATATCCATACCAGGGGCGGGGTTATCGAAACCCGTTACAAAATGATTAAGAACTTATTGGGTCATATAAAACAGGTCACTATAATTTGATATCGACTATGCGATTTGAGAATTTTTGCTCAAAATTTAATTTTCCATAAAAAATAGGGTTTTTTTGGATGGACCTGGTCCCCTCGGTATCAAAAATTTTTAGGTTTTGTTTCATTTATCGTATTTTATGTAAAGTCAGCTTTCCAAAAAGTATAAATTCTATATACATCTTCTTAGAAACTTTTTAGATAACTTAAAAAGAAAAAGATACTTTTTTCCCAAAAAAATGACAAAAAATCGCCTTTTTTTAATTTTTTAAATTTAAATGCCTATAACTTTGGACTCAGTCATGATTTTTACATAATTCTTTCACTGCTTGGTATATAAACTTGTTGTTAAGCAAATAAAAAAAAATGGCGAAAATCGGAAATATTTGGACCTGCTATTATCAAAAAAACTAAAGTAAGGACGGTAAAAATTTTAAAATTTTAATATTCAAATGCGAATATCTCCTAAACTATAAGAGATAATTTACTGCTACGACGACATTTTTTATAGTGCTCGATGAGGAGATTCTATATACGAAATTTTTTTTAAATCGGAACTCAAATGAAGAAATAGGATCGTTTTAAAAATTTAACATAGCCGAGGTGTCCTAATTTGAGGACCCCCCGCCGGGCCCCTGGTTGGCCTATAAGGTCCAAATTCAAAACCTAAACTCGACAACACCTCCTCTTTGTGCATACCAAATTTCATTAAAATCGGATTAACCGTTTAGAAGTTACCGAATTATTTCCCTCTTTTTTTTTTCCTATACCACTGTGTGTCGCCCAAAGTTGAAGTTTTGATAAAAAATAGGTCATATTCGGAAGGACGCAGTGGCAACATTTTCAAAAAATAGGACAAGTTTTTTACGCCAAAGCGTTCTGCGTAAAGATACCTTTTAGAAAACTATAAAATTGTTATATGTTCTTAATAAAAATTTTATTTTATTAATAAAAGAGTTAAGACACATTTTTGGCAAAAAAAACGCCAAAAATCTAAAATTTTTTGAATTTTTAAATTAAAAAACGTATATTTTTGGATCTGTAAACGATATTGATCTGAAATTTTTTGTATGTTATTGGAAATTTTGTTGTCTAACTAACAAGAAAAAATTGAGTCCATTTGGTCCAAAATTACGCCCGGTATTCAAAAAAAGGCGGATCAAGGTATGGTAAATTTTGTATCACTAAATTTTTAAATGCCTATAACTCGGATATTATAAGAGATAAGTAGTATGTCCAAGCATGTTTTTTCAAGATCTCGTCGAGCGCTTTCACAAAATATAAAAATCTTTGTATTTGGGTGAAAAACAAAAAAATGGCACGAGTTTAAAAATTTTACATGTCGTAGGTACCCTACTTTGAGCCGCCACAGCGCCGTCCCTGGGGCATCTGCAGGGTTCATCTTCAAAACTTAAACTCGAATACTCCTTGGCTACGCTCACACCAAATTTTATCCCGATCGGATCAGCCGTTTAGAAATGCCAGATTTATTTCCAAAAAATTTCCATTCTGCCCCACTGTGCAATCGTGCATTTGCAAATTTATGTTTGGATGAATTTGGATTGTCAATAAGACTTCTTTTTCCAGATATAATGGATGTTGTCTTTTTAGTCGACAATTCAGACAACCTGGATGTGATATTCACATCGTGTGCGTTTCTCAAATGACTGCTGAGGTTGGATGTAGAGGTGGAAACTCCAAAGCTAAAATTTTTTAGCACCAAATATTTTTTGTTAAGAGTTTGTATTTCAAAATTCAACAGAAACGGCTACAATTAATTCTGAAACTTACCCTTTAAGACATACTGGAGTTTCTTCAAAGCACAATTTGCACAAATAATATTTATTTAAAACAACTTTCTTGTTTACTACCATTTGCCCGAAGTATCCCCAAACGGGGGATCCTCCTGCAGTTTTTTTTGAAAGCAAAATGTTGGTTCTATTTTTTATGTCTTCTTTTGTGTTAAGTATGTTTTGGTACTTAACAATATCCGATTCCACTTCACTTATGTCTATTTCTACTTCGGGGCTGGAATCAGATTCAGTTTCAATCTCGTTATTTCCATCGCTAGTTTTTTTAAAAAAAGATGTAATTTTTCTGTTTTCTGCCATTTTTAACAATTTTTTTAAATCAACGACACAATTTATTTTATGTTGCCAAACTTATGATTAATACTTACAAGTGTTGCCATATTAAAAAACTATAAGAAATATGAACAAAGGTAAAAACAAAGCCATATATATTTAGTATTCCTAATTATATATTTTAAAAATATGTTTACTAAATAGAAATAAATAAACTAAGAAAAAACTTGAAAATAAAAACCTTTTAATGGTTAAAAAATTGAAACCAAACGGCGGCTAAAAGTCAGCCAATATTAGCTGAGAAAAAAATCGGCGGCGGCGACTTTTAAAAATGCTCGGCGGCTCGGCTTAGCCGGCTATGAGCCGCTCGGCGCAGGTCTCTGAAGTAGCTTCTCAAATGCTTTGAAAAAATTATTAGAAATCCGAAATTTTAAGTATTAATATTTTTATAGCTTTATAAAATTAAAAATTTTAAAGGTAATTTTTTACCATTCAAGCCTAAAGAATTTTGAAAAGAAGGAAAATGTGTGTTTTTGGTAAAATTTGTGAAAGTTGTTCTGAAATATATATTTTGAATGTATATTTTAATTTCGCTATATTAATTTCAGGGGTAAAAAGCAAAGTCAATTTTAATTTGCATACATTGATCTATATATAGACTTAATATTAAAAATCACTTAAAATCCCGGGCAACGCCGGGTACAAAAAGCTAGTAATTTATAAAACAGTAGTATTAATTTGAATATAATGATTCCAGAAAGCGTGTAAATACTTTAAGTAAAAATTTATATGTTTTTTTGTTACGATAATGAAATACAAATAAAATTTGACCTCAAAGTGATAATACGTAATCTAGAAACTGGACCTAAGCGTACAAATAGTTTAAAAAATATTGAAAATTAAGATAACTCAAATAAATATAAATGGGTTAAAATAGCAATGTTCATCAAATGAAAGTCCATTTTGCCTTCTGTTCGAATTTCTAGCTTATCTGTTATGTTTATATGAGAAATTATAGAAAAAATCACTAATTTGTAAATAGAGTCAGAATTAAAATACACCGTTTGAAAGCTTTTCGAAATGGTATATCAAACGTATAAGTTGAAAAAATCATTAAATGTCTATAACTTCTTAACCAATTAAGAGAGAGACATAATTTTAAATAAAAAAATTGTTAATTAAACATACTAGACTTGGTTTAAAAATTATGGAAATGGGTGTCATTTAGAGTTGTTAATTTATTCCTAAAATAGTATTTTAATGTAAAATATAGCAACTTACTTTTTAATTGCATTTATATAATCCTTGAAGATAATAACTTTTAGTATTAATACATATAATAAATTTCACCAATTAAAAAAACCTTCTTAAATGTTTATTAAAAGTTGATTTTTAACACAACACTGTCATCTTGTTTTTACTACATATTTAAGATTCACAATATATAATTTCATTATTTTTCTATGGATATTAAATTCAATAACTAATTTAAGTTTTACAATAAATAATTAAAACTGAACATGGCAGGACAAAACACAAAACATCACTGAACTAAGCAAAATTTCTGCATAATTATACCCACCATCAAAAAGATGGGGGTATATTGTTTTTTATACCCTCCACCACCATCAGTATGGTGTATATATAAGTTTGTCATTCCGTGTGTAACACCAAGAAATATTCATCTGAGACCCAACAAAGTATATATATTCTGGGTCCTTATGAAATTCTGAGTCGATTTAGCTATGCCCGTCCGTCCGTCTGTCTGTCTGTGTGTTAAAACGAAGCAATGTAATTTAACCTAATTCACCCAAAATATTCATTATTATCCGGTACAGTTTGGTGTAGAAAATGGGCAAAATCGGTTCACATCTAGAAAAGTTATGAATCAAAATTTAAAACAAATGCGAAAAAATAAGCATTTTTTAGACATTCTGATGTAATTTTCTCGAAAACTATGCAAGATAATTTCATGAAAGTCATCATACATTCGTTTCTACACAAGATCTTGATTCCTGCTGAAAATTGCCAGAATCGGTCTATAATTTCATATACCTCCCATACAAAAGTACATATTCCCGGAAAATGAGTTTTTTGTTAATAACTTCCGTCAGAATGTTGATATCTTCACAAAATTTTACAAATTAAAATCTTATGTCAATAGAATTTATCGAGGAAAAATTTTTCTGGATCGGTCCATAATTGGACATAGCTCCCATACAAGGTCCGCCCCCGAAAATCACTTAAACGCGCATAACTCATTACTAAATTAAGATATCCATATAAAAATTGGAATAGGTATTGCTCATATGCACAGAAATATTACTATGATCCGATCGGTCCATAATTGGTCATAGCTACCATACAAGGTCACCTCCCGAAAATCACTTAAACACACATAACTCATTACTAAATTAAAATATCCATATAAAGTTTGGTACAAGTATAGCTCTCACATATAGAAATATTACTATGATTTTTTTTTCCGATCGGTTTATAATTGGTCATAGCTCCCGTACAAGGTCCCCTTCCGAAAATCACTTAAACGCACATAACACATAATAAGATATCCATATAAAATTTGGTACAAGTATTGCTCACATATACAGAAATATTATTATGGAAGTTTTTTCCGATCGGTCCATATTTGGTCGTAGCTCCCATACAAGGTACACCCACCTAGGTACCCTCCAGAAAATCACTTAAATGCACAATATTCATTGCCAAATAATGATATAGATACAGAATTTTGAAATTTTGTCTTTGTATACATAATTGGTCATAGCTCCCATACAAGGTCCTTTTACGAAAATCTCTTAAACGCATATTACTCATTACCAAATAAAGCTATTGATACAAAATTTGGCACAAATATTAGTTTTGTATACAAAAATTCTATTTCAAGATTTTTTCACGGTCCATAACATGGGTGCGGTCGGTCCCATTCAAGTGTCCCTTCAGAAAATCACTTGAACACACATTAGAAAATCACTTGATACACATTACTTATTACTACATTACGCTTTTATGTACAGAAATTTTGCTTAAAGAATATTTTACGATCGGTCTATAATTGGTCATATCTCCCATACTAGGTCCTGCCCCTAAAAGCAATTTAACCGTATTTAACTAGTTGCATTATCAATTTGTGTAGAACAAAATTATATATATGTATTTTGAAAATCCTTAAATCTTTCATTCACATGCACATTATTAAATATCGCCAAAGCATATCTAAGGGCGCTATAAAAATATAAAAGAAAATAAGGGTTTGCAATGTTCAACAAATCTTGGAATTATAACAGATTTAAGCTGTTTAAATCTTGGGGGTTTTCTATTTAA
Source organism: Lucilia sericata (assembly GCF_015586225.1). NCBI lineage: Eukaryota > Metazoa > Arthropoda > Insecta > Diptera > Calliphoridae > Lucilia > Lucilia sericata. Next base: position 36,364 of record NW_023994643.1, read on the forward strand.
GACATGAGAAAACTTATTTCTACAAATATTTGATCAATAAATAAGTTTTGATATAAAAGTAGCTGGTGGAAGTTATTTAAGATTCGGCTCAGCCGAATATAGCACTTGTTGTCATTCCGTTTGTAACACATTAAAATATTCATCTAAGACCCATAAAAGTATATATATTCTGGATCCTTATTAGATTCTAAGACGATCTAGCCATGTCCGTCCGTCTGTCTGTTGAAAACACGATAGAGTCCAAACGGCAAGAGCTAGAGATATTTATAGTTAATGCAGTTTGTTTAACTATAAATATTTCGCCTAGATCTTATATAAGTTCTAGACCTTATTAACGCTCATAACTTATTAACGCTCATGACTGTCTAGAGGAAGCATATATAGCGGAAATTCGAAATTCGGCATAAACATGTTTTATAGGAATATAATCTCTTTATTCAATTTTATAAGGATCGGCCCATAATTGACCGATCTATAGCGGTAAGAATCGATAGGAATGTATGTTATAGGGATCTAAGATCTTTGTCAAATTTTATAAGGATCGGTATATAACAGAGAACGGTTTGAATGCTTATTTTTTGGATTATGAATACAATCGCATAAAACGAGCCTTGAAATGACAATATGCCCTAATTTAATAATGCAATGCACAGCACTATTCAAAACAAATGAGTGTAACGAAAAATGATGCTTGTATTGCTTGTCGTCTGCAAATGTCAACGAATACTCTCAAAAGCAACGAATACTAAACGATTGGTATGAATGGTTTCAATGCTGATTGAATAAGTTGTAAGAAAAAATTAACTTAACAATTTCGCAAACGTTTGCTGATTGTTTTGCTCATTATAAAGACTTTATTAAGTTAATTTAAAAGAATGTGTTTATAAAGGTTTAAGTTTTTGTTCATTCATATGTGGTTAACCGAAAATCGGTTATTAATACATATTTTTCGTGAAACAATTTTTTGAAAATATTGATTTTCGGTTAACCTGTTTAACCGTTTTTTGTGGCTCGGTTAACCGAGCCGTCCGTCTGTCCGTCCGTCCATGTAAACCTTGTAATCACACTATTGTCCCACGGACGAAGCCTATTGAAAATGGTTAAGATCGGTCCATTATTTCACCTAGCCCCATACAACTGAACCCGACGAATAGGGCTTTTGAGTTCATAATTATGTTTAATATACTCATATCTCGACAAAAAGCTGCAAAAACCAAGTTGAATACAAGACTTGATGACCCTCACGAATAGGCTTGCCAGATTTGAAATCAACAAAAAACGTACATCGTAGTTAAAAAATCAGTACAATTGAGTAGAAAAAAGTACAATTGATTATTTTAAAAAAAAATTAAATTGTTCTAAAAACGCAATATTGATATATGTAGGTTGTTATGATTTTTCACAACAAACTCAATTGAAAACTAATTTATGAGAAATAAATATATAATTACAAATCATTTTTTAATATTCGTGTGTTATTAATTTATATTTTTTCTTTAAAAAATGTCGAATTCACCAAATTTTTGTTTTGTTTGGTTTGTTTACATTTTCAAATATCAATAATATGTTGTGAACATTCATATGTTTGATATCTTTTACTGGAGAAAAAATATCCAGTAAAAAATTCTCTATCAACGAACTGTCATATTTATCATTCTCATACTCTCTCGTTGCAAATTTTGTAAAGTACGCGAACGGAATATAGTAACAAATTGTTACAAATTACCGAGAACTCGAACTGATATATTGTTGATAGAAAAACGTTCTAAAAACCCATAAAATTATATTATGATATTCAAATTTGTCATTTAGCTCTTTTTTATTTAAAACATATCAATTATTACAATTCAATAAGTTTCTTCCAACTTCCTCAGATACTTCATTTACGAAAAAATTAGAATGGCAGGATCGTTTTTCTTTAAATCGTTCCACAGCGGGGATGGATAAAGTCATCGAATGGTACATGACGGAGCATGTCCTTCAGATTTAAAATTTTTTTTATTTCGGAAATTCATTAAAAACTTTCATTACATTGATGTCTAAATCAAATGTTAATAACTTTAACGCATTTTTAATAAATGTATTATTTAATACATGACAAAGGCATCCAAACCTCATATCAAATGGATGAGAATTATCTATTAAGTCCTTAAATAGCGATTCTATAAGTAGAATAATTGTCTATGGTCATATTTATACCTATAAAATTGTGGTAAAATACAAAAAAAAAAAAGTACAAAAAGAAGTACAAATACTAAAAAGAAGTACATTTGCGTACTTCTTTAGGGGTTATGCAGTTAAAAGTACAATTACTAAAAAAAAGTACGCGTACTGCTGAAAACAGTACGTCTGGCAAGCCTAAAAGCATGTCTAACGGAATTATTGAAGATTCGGATCTCGCCGATATCTGGTCCTCTAAAAACTGATTTCAACAAACACACAGACGGACAGAGAGACAGACAGACGGACATAGCTTAATCAACTCTGCTACCTATAAGGATCCAGAATATATATACTTAATGGGGTCGGAAAATTATATTATAGAAATTACAAACGGAATGGCAAACTTATATATACCCTTCTCACGAAGGTGAAGGGTATAAAAATGTCATCTATTTTCATTTCCAAAATCTGGTCGCCTTATGTAAATATTTGTATGATCAGTCCATAATTGGTCCCCATACTGGCTTAAAAATATGAATACGTCGATGGAATTCGACGTACACATGTTGCATATCAATCGAAATCTCTGTACCAAATTTTATAAAGATCAATCCTTAACTGCCCCTACCTTCCATATAAGGTCTCCTTCAGAAAATGACTTTAACCCTTGATACTAAGAGCTATTCTGTCCAACGTATGTATATAAAATATCTGCAGAAGTAGGCTGTAGTAGCATTTAAAAACTTTAATAAAATTCAAAATTTTTTTGAAAAAGTATTTATATTTTATATTTATATATATATATATTCTTGATCCTTATGAAATTCTGAGTCGATTTTGCTGTCCGTCTGTCTGTGTATATATATATATATATATATATATATATATATATATATATATATATATATACATATATATATATTCTTGATCCTTATGAAATTCTGAGTCGATTTAGCTGTCCGTCTGTCTGTGTAAAACACGCTCACGTTAAAACGGAGCAATAGAAATTCACGAAATTCATCCAAAACATTCTTTAATATCCGGTACTGTTCGGCATTGAAAATCAGTAAAATCGGTTCACGACATAAAGAGTTATGAGTAATAATTTCAGACTACCTCGAATAAAATAACAATTGATCTAATATTTCCCATAGCCCCCATACAAAGGTATATATTCCCGGAAATTTGTTTATCGTTAATAACTCCCTCAAATATATCGGTATCAACACAAAATTTTGTACGTACAAATATAATATGAATAGAAATCATACTACCAACGTAGATCTATGTCGGTCCACAACTGCTCATAGCTCCCATATAAGGTCCACTTCCAAAAACCACCTAATCGCACACATTTTATTGATAAATAAAGCTTTTGTGATAACATTCGAGCTGAATATGTTTTGTGTACATACAAATCAAACGGAGCAATAGAAATTCACGAAATTCATCCAAAACATTCTTTAATATCCGGTACTGTTCGGCATTGAAAATCAGTAAAATCGGTTCACGACATAAAGAGTTATGAGTAATAATTTCAGACTACCTCGAATAAAATAACAATTGATCTAATATTTCCCATAGCCCCCATACGAAGGTATATATTCCCGGAAATTTGTTTATCGTTAATATCTCCCTCAAAATATATCGGTATCAACACAAAATTTTGTAAGTACAAATATAATATGAATAGAAATCATATTACCAACATAGATCTATGTCGGTCCACAACTGCTCATAGCTCCCATATAAGGTCCACTTCCAAAAACCACCTAATCGCACATATTTCATTGATAAATAAAGCTTTTGTGATAACATTCGAGCTGAATATGTTTTGTGTACATACAAATCATTCTACCAAATTTCTTTTCGATCCATTATTAGTCATAGCTCCCATATAAGGCCCACTTCCGAAAATCACTTAAATGCACATATTTGATTGTCAAATAAAGGTTTCTTGATAGAATTCTACACAAATATGTGTCGTCTATATATAAGAATCACTCTGCGAAATTTTTTTTCGGATATAACCATAATCCCTAGGATCCACTTCCGAAAATCACTTAAACGCATATGTTTCATTGATAAATAAAGCTATCGGTATAAAACTAAACTTTTATATGTTTTGTGTACATACAAATCATTCTACCAATTTTTCCCCGGATCGGTCCATTATTGGTCATAGCTCCCATATAAGGACATCTTCCGAAAATCACTTAAACGCACATAACTCATTACTAAATTAAGACATCCATATAAAATATGGTACAAGTATTGCTCTCACATACAGAAATATTACTTTGAAATTTTTTTCCGATCGGTCCATAATTGGTCATAGCTCCCATACAAGGACATCTTCCGAAAATCACTTAAACGCGCATAACTCATTAATAAATTAAGATATTTGGAATAAGTATTGCTCATATGCTCAGAAATATTACTATAAAATTTTTTTTCGATCGGTCCATAATTGGTCATAGCTCCCATACAAGGACTCTTCCCGAAAATCACTCAAACGCGCATAACTCATTACTAAATTAAGATTTCCATATAAAATTTTGTACAAGTATTGCTCATATGCACAGAAATATTACTGTGAAATCTTTTTCCGATCGGTCCATAATTGGTCATAGCTGCCATACAATGTCCCCTCCCGGAAATCACTTAAACGCACATAACTCATTACTAAATTAAGATATATATATAAAGTTTGGTACAAGCATTGCTCACATACACAGAAATATTACTATGATTTTTTTTTTCCGATCGGTCCATAATTGGTCATAGCTCCCATACAAGGTCACTTCAACGCGCATAACTCATTACTAAATATAGATATGCATATAAAATTTGGTACAAGTATTGCTCATATACACAGAAATATTACTGTGAAATTTTTTTTCCGATCGGTCCATCCTTGGTCATAGCTCCATGCAAGGTTCCCTCCCGAGAATCACTTAAGCGCACATAACTCATTACAAAATATTAATATCCATACATTTAGCACAAATATTGCTCTTATATACATAAATTAAACTATAAAATTGTTTTACGATCGGTCCATATTTGGTCAGAGCTCTCATACTAGATCCCTTCCAGAAAATCACTTAAATGCACAATATTCATTACTAAATAATGATAGAGATACAGAATTTTGAAATTGTCATTCCGTGTGTAACACCAAGAAATATTCATCTGAGACCCAACAAAGTATATATATTCCGGGTCCTTATCAAATTCTGAGTCGATTTAGCTATGTCCGTCTGTCTGCCTAAAACACGTTAAAACTAAGCAAAAGAAGTCAACCAAATTCACCAAAAATATTAACTGTTATCCTAAGCAATTTGCTGTTGAAAATCATAAAAATCGGTTCACAACGTTAAAAATTATTAAGAAAAATTTCAGACTACCTCGAAAAAATTGCGGGTTTTTTTGTAATTCTTAAGTTGTTTTCTCAGAAACTACAAAAGATAATTCGATGAATTTTGTCACACATTATTTTTTTACCCAGGGATTAATTGTGTTGAAAATCAAAATAATTGATCCAAAATTTCACATAGCCCCCATACAAAGGTATATATTCCCAGAAATTAGTTTATCATTAATAACTCCCTCAAATATATCGGTATCAACACAAAATTTTGTACGTACAAATAAAATATGAACAGAAATCATACTACCAACGTAGATCTCAGTCGGTCCACAATTGGTTATAGCTCTCATATAAGGTCCACTACCGAAAATTACATAAACGCACATATTTCATTGACAAATAAAGCTATTGTGATAAAATTCGAGATAAATATGTTTTGTCTAAATATGAATCAGTAAAATCGGTTCACGACATAAAGAGTTATGAGTAATAATTTCAGACTATCTCGAATAAAATAACAATTGATCTAATATTTCCCATAGCCCCTATACGAAGGTATATATTCCCGGAAATTTGTTTATCGTTAATAACTCCCTCAAATATATCGGTATCAACACAAAATTTTGTACGTACAAATATAATATGAATAGAAATCATATTACCAACGTAGATCTATGTCGGTCCACAACTGCTCATAGCTCCCATATAAGGTCCACTTCCAAAAACCACCTAATCGCACATATTTCATTGATAAATAAAGCTTTTGTGATAACATTCGAGCTGAATATGTTTTGTGTACATACAAATCATTCTACCAAATTTCTTTTCGATCCATTATTAGTCATAGCTCCCATATAAGGCCCACTTCCGAAAATCACTTAAATGCACATATTTGATTGTCAAATAAAGGTTTCTTGATAGAATTCTACACAAATATGTGTCGTCTATATATAAGAATCACTCTGCGAAATTTTTTTCGGATATAACCATAATCCCTAGGATCCACTTCCGAAAATCACTTAAACGCATATGTTTCATTGATAAATAAAGCTATCGGTATAAAATTAAATTGTATATGTTTTGCGTACATACAAATCATTCTACCAATTTTTCCCCGGATCGGTCCATTATTGGTCATAGCTCCCATATAAGGACATCTTTCGAAAATCACTTAAACGCACTTAACTCATTACTAAATTAAGACATCCATATAAAATATGGTACAAGTATTGCTCTCACATACAGAAATATTACTATGAAAATTTTTTCCGATCGGTCCATAATTGGTCATAGCTCCCATACAAGGACCCTTCCCGAAAATCACTTAAACGCGCATAACTCATTAATAAATTAAGATATTTGGAATAAGTATTGCTCATATGCTCAGAAATATTACTATAAAATTTTTTTTCGATCGGTCCATAATTGGTCATAGCTCCCATACAAGGACTCTTCTCGAAAATCACTCAAACGCGCATAACTCATTACTAAATTAAGATTTCCATATAAAATTTTGTACAAGTATTGCTCATATGCACAGAAATATTACTGTGAAATCTTTTTCCGATCGGTCCATAATATAATATGAACATAAATCATACTACCAACGTAGATCTCAGTCGGTCCACAATTGGTCATAGCTCTCATATAAGGTCCACTACCGAAAATCACATAAACGCACATATTTCATTGACAAATAAAGCTATTGTGATAAAATTCGAGATAAATATGTTTTGTGTACATATAAATCATTCTACGAAATTTTTTTCGAATCGGTCCATTATTGGTCATAGCTCCCATATAAGGCCCACTTCCGAAAATCACTTAAAAGCACACATTTCATTGTCAAATAAAGCTATCTTAATAAAATTCGGCACAAATATGTTTTGTCTAAATATGAATCACTCTATGAAATTTTTTCGTATAGGCCCACAATTGGTCATATTTCATTGAATTCTCAAGCTATAGAGATAAAATTCAACTTGAGTATGTGTTGTATACATACAAATCTAAAAAGCACACATTTCATTGTCAAATAAAGCTATCTTTATAAAATTCGACACAAATGTTTTGTCTAAATATGAATCACTCTACGAAACTTTTTCCGGATGGGTCCATAATTGGTCATAGCTCCCATATAAGGTCCACTTCCGAAAATCACTTTAACGCATATATTTTATTGAATTCTAAAGCTATAGGGATAAAATTCGACTTGAATATGTTTTGTGTACATATAAACCATTCTACCACTTTTTTTTCCGGATCGGTCCATTATTGGTCATAGCTTCCATATAAGGCCCACTTCCGAAAATCACTTAAACGTACATATTTCATTGTCAAATAAAGTTATCTTGATAAAATTCGACACAAATATGTTTTGTCTTTATATGAATCAGTCTACGAAATTTTTTCCGGATAGGCTCCCGTATAAGGTCCACTTACGAAAATCACTTAGACTCATATTTTTCTTTGAATAATAAAGCCATCGGGAGAAAGTACGACTTGAATATGATTTGTCAGCATATAAATATTTCTACCAAATTCTTTCCGGATCGGTCCATATTTTTAAATAGCTCCTACATAAGGTCCACCTCAAAAAATCACTTAAACGCACATATTTCATGATCAAATAAAGACATTTTGATAAAATTCGGCACAAATATGTTTCGTGTACATATATATTACCGGATAGGCTTGTAATTGGTTATACCTCCTATATAATGTCCACTTCCGAAAATCACCTAAACGCACATATTTCATTAATTTATTGGAGTAAAATTCGACTTGATTTTTTTTATATAAATCATTATACGAAATTTTTCCTTATCGATCCTTAATTGGTCACAACTCCGATATAAGGACCATTTCCGAAAATTACTTAAATGCACATTGATAATCAAAGTTATCGGGATAAAATTCGACATAAATGTGTACTTTGTATATATAAATCATTTTACGGAAATTTTTCCAGATCGGTCCATAAGTTGTCTTAACTCCCATAAAAGGTTAACTTCTGAAAATCACTTAATTCGTTATTAAATGATTATATCCGGATAAAATTCGATATGATTATGTTTTGTGTATAGATAAAATATTCTTTTAAAATGGACCTAATCAAAATTAGTTCGACATATGCATAAATGTTAGTATCCTTAATACGGAAACAAACATTTTGTCAAGTTATCTAAAAATTATATAATTAAATGGGTTTTAATAAGAAGTAACTTGCTGGTGGAGGGTATTTAAGATTCGGCATAGCCGAATATGCATAAATGTTAGTATCCTTAATACGGAAACAAACATTTTGTCAAGTTATCTAAAAATTATATAATTAAATGGGTTTTAATAAGAAGTAACTTGCTGGTGGAGGGTATTTAAGATTCGGCATAGCCGAATATAGCACTCTAACTTGTTGCATTATCAATTTGTGTAGAACAAAATTATATATATGTATTTTGAAAATCCTTAAATCTTTCGCACACATGCATACATGCACATTATTAAATATCGTTAAAACATATTTTAGGGCGCTATAAAAATATAAAAGAAAATGTAATGTTTAATAAATTTTGGAATTTTAACAGATTTAAGCTGTTTAAAACCTTGGGGTTTTTCTATTTAGGGCATGAGAAAACTTATTTCTACAAATATTTGATCAATTAAAAAAGTAATTATATAAAAGTAGCTGGTGGAGGGCATTTAAGATTCGGCTCAGCCGAATATAGAACTCTCACTTGTTATTACTACTGTATTTCACATAGGCATCTACAAAAACCTAAACCTACAAGTCTTCTTTTAATTTTACTCAAAAATATTTTTGTAATGAGCAAAATCATCAGGAAACGTTTGCGAAAACTTTTCAGTTTTGCTCCCATTGTTTTCTTTTCTAGCTGCGTACATTTGATTTAATGAACATGATGTTCTCAAAAGCAAAAACAATACCAAATGAGAAAATTGATTTTGTTGTTTTGGTTGTGTTTCTGTTTTACTCACTGCAAAGATCAAAACAAAACAATTGCAAACGTTTCGTTTAGTTTATTTTAGTACTCTTTAGTTACTCACTGCAAAGATCAAAACAAAACAATTGCAAACGTTTCGTTTAGTTTATTTTAGTACGCTGCTTAATACCACTTAATTCATTATTAAATGATTATATCCAGATAAAATTCGACATGAGTATGTTTGTGTATAGATAAATCATTGTATTAAAATGTTTGCAACTGGCCTATTAATATAAAATTTTATCAACCTAATCAAAATTAGTTCCACATATGCATAAATGTTAGTACCCTCACTACGGAAACAAAAATTTTGTCAAGTTATCTATAAATTAGATACTTAAAAGGGTTTTAATAAAAAGTAGCTTGCTGGCGGAGGGTATTTAAGATTCGGCATAGTCGAATATAGCACTCTAACTTGTTATTTTACTAATATGTTTGTAACATGAAGTTTTAAAACAGTAATATATTTGTAATGATATTACATGTTTTGTTGACTTTAAATATCCATTTATTTATAAGAAAAATCATAGTTTCAGTCGTTTGTTTTTTTTTTTTTGGTGTTTTGTTAGCGATTGAGATTTCAAAATTGCGATTGAGCAAAATGGCATTACTAATCATTGTTTATAAACAAAAACTTTTTTTACAAAATTTGAGTTCGCGTACTTTTTTGGATATTTTTTTTTTGATTGCGAGTAAATTAAAAATTACTCTCTATCATAAAGTTACTGGATATTTTTTACTGAAAAGTACGCGAACAGATTTATTATCAATATAAGTTCTTTAAGAAGAAAACAACCCCGTTGTTTATTTTGAAAAATTTCAAGAAACGCGATTTTTATGGCGATTTTAATTTGTTCGAAAACTACAAAAAATCAAAAAGGTATAACATTTTGAACCTCTATATCTTTGAGAGTTTATATCGAATTTTTTTATTTATTTTCTATATTTTACTCCATTTATAACATATCTTGTAAGTGCATTAATGATAAATTTATATAAAATACAAAATTATATATTTTTTATGGTCAATTGAACTAACTTAAACGAAACAAGAGTGTTATACTCGGCTGTGCCGAATCTTGTATACCCACCATCAAATCATTGCCGAAAAGGAATGCTTCCTTATAAACAAACTTTGGTATTTATGAATCGATGCTTTTGTTATTATCAAAACAATTTTCTCATTTATTACATCTATGTCATACAAGCCCAGCGAGCAGTGTGACCATTTTGGCATTTTTGCAGCTAGATTTAGCATTTTTTATTTTGATTTACCTGTAAAATTTTAATTTAGCATTTGGCATTTTATTTAGAATTTTTATAAAATATTTTTAGCATTTTTAGCTTTTTTTGCAATTTTAGTATATAAACAAAAAAAAGACAAATTTTTGCAAAAAAGATTTATTAACCGGAAAATATGAGAAATGTAATAATTTACACTGTAATTCAAAATAATGCAAAGAGATTCATGAAGATAAATAACTTAAAAATACGCCAATACAAGTGAATACTTTAAAATGTTGTATTCTAAAATATTTTTCTGGAACCTAATGCTTTTTTAAATTCGAGGTGATAGAAATAATTCAAGAGATTTCATATATTTTTACAAATACGTTCAGTACGCTATTTTACAAACTAATACTTTTTGTGCTCATGGAATGAAACATATAATTTTGGAAAAGGCTATGTATGACGGTTAATTAACAAATTTTATTTTTTCCTATACGAAATAAAGAGGTTTTAATTTTTATCATCCTTCAGGAGTTCTTGTTAATTTATTGAAAATAAGTATTGAAAAAAATCAATAATATATAATTAAGACTTTCTCATCCTACTTTCTGTTCTTTTTATTTTTCCAAATTTTTAGTAATTTTGTTGTCACGTTTTTTTTTTAATTAAAAAAGAATACATAAATTTCGAAAATATTATTGACAATTTATTCCAGAATTACAAACTTACGGATTTGAATATATCTCTCAATTCATTTCATACATTCTCATATATATTTTTCCGAAAAAATCTTGGAAGTATGAGTTATAAACCTGACATCTATTCACCAAGATTTAAAATTATTTCAACGGAATTTTCAATATTTTTGTGACATGAAAACCATTTTTAAAATGTTTTGAGGAAGACAAATAAAATTGTTTATATAAAAAGTAAAACTAGGAATATTATACTTTTCCTTCCGAAAACACATACAGGTTTTATACCATGAGCAACTAGTGTAATTAATAGAGTTTTAATGTAATTTTTGCATTCAGAAATATTTTAAAGTTAGAGACATTACATATTGCTAAATTTACAAAAATTTTGAAATAATTTTTAGCATTTCTGTTTATCTTAATACCACGGAACTTAATTTTTTACCCTACTCCACTATACTACGTTTGAGTATACTAATCGGTTAAGAATCATTTTCTGGATCGATTGAGCCATGTAAGTCTGGTAGAGGTTGAAATGGTAGAGGTTGAAATTTTCAAAACAAATAAGCACGTATGCTTTTTGATCCAATGACAAAACCTTAAAATGGTTAAAGTCCGTCCTTTATTTTACCTAGCCCCCATACATATACAAATATATAAAGCCTTTCTCAGAAAATTAGTTTAAATATATCGGAACCAAGGTTCAATTCAACATAAATGCTTTATTACGAAAAATAAATCAAATTTTATACTCATATGGTCAACCACGGCAGAACATACTTTCTTACTTGGTATAAATTACAATGAATTTCAGTTACAAATTAATATGAATTGTTCATAAAAACACTTAAAAAATTTTAGCATTTTTTTTGGCATTTTAAAATCAATTTAGCATTTTTTCTAGCATTATTTTGGATGGGATTTAGCCGCAACATTTTTTGAGACCTGGTCACACTGCCAGCGAGCTCTCAATTGAGCTCTCTTGTTTATTTTCCAACACACGTACGTAACTTCCAAACTAAGAGAATGAGAGCTTGTATTTTGATGGAGTTACACATAGAGAAATCTGTGTTGTTAAACATAAAGATAAGTTCTTGTTTGCCGAAAGTTATTTTTGCATATGAGAATGTTTGATATTTAATATTTATTGTAATTTTAAAATATCTCAAGAAAAATTTTCATTAAATACATAAAAAAATATATTTGAAGAATTTTTTTCTGAGTAATTGTAAAAAATAATGAGAATTTTAATAAAGGTGAATCAATGACATAAACTCATAAACAAATGTAATATCCGCTACTATGTTAATTCTTGATATACAAGACTATTTACAACATTATCCTGTAAATATTTTCAATTAATTGACATTTATATCACTGTATATGAGCGCAAAAGTCGCTGTACTTGTATTTTTAAGGTAGTAAAAAGCGTTAAAGTCATTTTCTTAGAGGGACCTTATTTGGGGGGAAGGTTTGGTCAATTATGGACCGATCCTCGTCAAATTTTCTAGAACGATTTGACTTTAGGCTAGTAATAAGCGTTAAAGCCATTTTCTGAAGGGGACCTTATATGGGGGATAGGGTCAATTATGGACCGATCCTTATAAAATTTTACAATGATATTAAGGTTTTTATAAAATATGTTCATGTCGAATTTCATCGCTATAGATGCTTCTTTTGGACAGTTATGAGTCTTAAAGTCTTTTTCTGAAGGGGACCTTATATGGGGAGTAGGTTCAATTATGGACAGATCCTTATAAAGTTTTACAAAGCGATTTAGGTTTCTATAAAATATGTTCATGTCGAATTTCATCGCTATAGATGATTCTTTTAGACAGTTATGAGCGTTAAAGTAATTTTCTGAAGGGGGCCTTATATGGGAGGTAGGGTCAATTATGGACTGGGACCTTATATGGGGGATAGGGTCAATTATGGACCGATCCTTATAAAATATATTAAGGTTTCTATAAAATATGTTCATGTCGAATTTAATCGCTATAGATGCTTCTTTTGGACAGTTATGAGTATTAAAGTTATTTTCTGAAGGGGACCTTATATGAGGGATAGGGTCAATTATGGACCGATCCTTATAATATTTTACAATGATATTAAGGTTTTTATAAAATATGTTCATGTCGAATTTCATCGCTATAGATGCTTCTTTTGGACAGTTAAGAGTCTTAGAGTCTTTTTCTGAAGGGGACCTTATATGGGGAGTAGGGTCAATTATGAACAGATCCTTATAAAATTTTACATAGATATTAAGATTCCTATAAAAAATATTTATGTTGAATTTCATCACTATAGCTGCATCTTTTAGTCAGTTATGAGCGTTAAAGTAATTTTCTGAAGGGGGCCTTATATGGGGAGTAGGGTCAATTATGGACCTTATAAAATTTTACAAAGCGATTTGGATTCCTATAAAATATGTTTATGTCGAATTTCATCACTATAGCTGCTTCTTTTAGTTAGTTATGAGCGTTAAAGTCATTTTCTGAAGGGAACCTTATATGGGGGCTAGGCGAAACCGTGGACCGATATTGCTCATTTTCAATACCAAATAAACTGCATCAATACAAAATGTCTATTCAAAATTTCAGCCCACTAGCTACTTCCATTTGGACTCTATCATGTTTTCAACAGACGGACGGACATGGCTAGATCGTCTTAGAATTTAATAAGAATCCAGAATATATACACTTTTATGGGTCTTAGATGAATGTTTCGATGTGTTACAAACGGAATGACAAAAACAATATACCCCCCATCTTTTTTATGGTGGGTATAAACATTTTTTTTCAAAATATCGCGAAAAATTATGATTGTAGATTCGTTTAATAAAAAAAAAATTTTATATAATATAAAAAGTAGCAAGTTATGATTTATGATATTTTAAAATACTTTCAACAGGGAAAACGCTCTCAAGGTGCACTTGCTTCAAAAATGCATTATCTTAAAAAATATTTTTAGAAATGCTTTTTTATGAAAGTGTACACTAGTTGAAATCGAATTTAAATATTTGCGTCTTAATTGTGATCAATAATGTATCGGTCAATTCTTAATTGATTTCTATATTATAATAGATTTGATTAACCAGTGAGAAAAATATGATTTTCTTAAACCATCATTTGATAGAAAACACTCATAGCTTTCATTTATTTATATCATGAATTACAGGAAACAACACAAAAAACTGAAAATTTTTGACCTCATGACCAATTTTCTTCATATTATCAATATACATATGTTCTTTGTGTAGAAAATAAAACACTCCGTTTTTATACCCTTTTTAGTGTGTGCTACTAATTTATTTATTTTCTTTAAAAAGTGTAAAATTCCCTTAATTTTAGTTTCGTTTGGTTTGTTTACATTTTGAAATATCAAAAATTTGTTGTGAACATATGTTTGATATCTTTTTATGGAGAAAAAATGTCCAGTAAAATATAAAAATTCTCTATCCCTAACTGTTACAAAAACGTTACAACTTTTACTCTGTTATTCAAATTTGTCATTCTTCAAATATCCTCAGATACCTAATTTTCGAAAAATTAGCCACCCTGCTACGAAAAATAAGAATGGCAGTATAGTTTTTTAAACATCGTTCCACAGCGGGACTGGATAAAGCTATCGAATAGGTACCTACAGGACGGAGCATTATGCATTACATTTTAACATTCAAACACGTCCTTCACATTTGCAGTCTTTTTTATGTCGAAAATTCATTAAAAATTTTCATTACAGTGATATCTTAATCAAAATTTAACAACTTTAAAGCATTTTGAATAAACGCACTATTTTATGCATGACAAATGCATCGAAACCTCTTTTTTGCCTTTCTGAGCTTGTAAATCCACTTTCAAAGTATGTATCTCTGAAGTCCTTAAATAGCGATTCTATAGAATATTTGTATATGGTCATGATTACATCTATAAAATTATGGTAAAATTCAAAAAAGAAGTACAAAAAGAAGTACAAATACAAAAAAGAAGTACATTTGCGTGCTTCTTTAGGCGTTATGCAGTTAAAAGTACAATTACTAAAAAGAAGTACGCGTACTGCTGAAAACAGTACGTCTGGCAAGCCTACTCCCGAATTCCATAATAATAGGTTCTCATATGACCCTAGCCCCTATGAAAAGCCCCCATCAAAATTTCACTTAAATGTCCACAATTTTATTCAACAATAAACGGCTTAAGTATGTATATCTAAGCAAGGTACAATTCAACTTAAATGCTTCATTATGAAAACTAAATCACATTTTATTTTTGTAACAGGTGTAGGGTATTATATGGTCGGCCTCGCCCGACTATAATTTCTTACTTGTTTATTTTATTGTAATAAGTATTAATTAGGCTTTATTGAGAAAACATGAACAAAAAACGATTTTTAAAGCATCATGACATTTATATGGTAATATAATATATATATATATAATTATACCCTACACCACTTTAGTGGGGAGGGTATATTGAGTTTGTGCTCATCTTTGTAACATACAAAAATATACCCACCTTAAAGTATACCAGTCGGCTTAGAATCGTTTTCTGAGTCGATTAAGCTATGTCCGTCCGTCTGGCTGGCTGTCCATGTAAACCTTGTGCGCAAGGTGCAGGTCGCAATTTTCAACATAATTGGATGAAATGTGGCCTGCGCTCTTTTTTCGGCCCAGGACGAAGCCTATTGAAAATGGTTAAAATCGGTCCATTATTTCACCTAGCCCCCATACAACAGAACCCCTCTAAAAGGGCTTCTGAGCTTGCCAAATTTCAAGGCAAGGCCTCATTTGACCCTAGCTCCCATACAAAGTTCCCTTCCGAAAATTACTTGAATGTCCAAAATTAACTTAAAACACAAATATCGCGATGAAATTTTGCACAATAAAATATTATGTAAATATAAATATATTCACAAAATTTTATCGGACTTGGTCCATATTTGCCCCTAGCCCCCATATAAAGCCTCTTTCAGAAAATTAGTTTTTAATCCATAAATTGCTTAAATGTATCGGAACAATTACGTGAATGTCCAAAATAAACACAAATATCGCGATGTAACAATAAAATATTATGTAAATATAAATATATTCACAAAATTTTATCACGCTTGGTCTATATTTGCCCCTTGCCTCTTTCAGAAAATTTGTTTTTCATCCATAAATTTCTTAAATGTATCGGAACAAGGTAATAGAAGATAAATGCTATTATGAAAAATAAATCACATTTAATATTCATAATTGGTGTAGGGTATCACATGGTCGGTCACGCCCGACTATACTTTCTTACTTGTTTTTCTTGTTTATAAATATAATCCTAAACTTTTTGAATAAATGTTAAAAATATTTTATGCGTATTAAATGCAGATATAAACTAAAAAAGAAAAAAAAAAAAAAAAAACAGGCAGTAAAAAACAGTATGATACACCATGAGTATATTTTCAAAATTATTTATTTATCATAGAGAAACTTTTATGTTTAATATTTCTTTAATTCCAATTCATTTAAGCAATTCATTGATGAACAACAATTGTCTAAAAGAGTCTTTATATAGGAGTTAGTCAAAGTGGTCAAATACCCTTCAAACATTTAGAAGACAAAACTATTGCGCATCACCCCAGAAGACGCCACGTCAGAAGCACATTTTACAAAAACAAAACACATTGATTTCGATTTCGATTTTTACAATATCTTTGTATCTTCTTGATTTGTATGTTTATGTCACTTCTAGAAGACAGTTTGAAGAGTGTTCACATTAATGTTGTATTTTATTCATCTGGAAGTGTGGATTGTAGTCACTTCTGGACGATTGTCAGACGAGAGCACACATTTTACAATAACAAAATACATTGATTTCTAGTTTTCGCCGTCTGGAAGTATACTTTTAGGTTACTTCCGGATGATAGTAAGAAGAGTACAAAAACAAAAAAATATAAATACTCCATTTTTAGCGTGAACGCGAAATAAATAATGCAGAAATTTTGCTAAGTTCAGTGATGTTTTTTGTTTTGTCCAGTCATGTTCAGTTTTAATTATTTATTGTAAAACTTAAATGAGTTATTGAATTTAATATTCATGGAAAAATTGTGTAATTAATATATTGTGAATCTTAAGTAATAAAAAACAATACGACAGTGTTGTGTTAAAAGTCAACTATTAATAAACATTTAAGAAGGTTTTGTTAATTGGTGAAGTTTATTAAATATTGTAACGTAGAAATAGTCTCGTGCCTATTTCTACATACATGCATATATAAAATTATATTTGTATTGTATATTTCTTATATTTAGTTTTTCCCGCTACTTAAATGAACCCCCCTATTGCTTCTTATACACAACTTACATATATTCAATCAAACATAAATATTTCATAGACAACTTATACCACATTCATTCGAACATGTTGGTTTCATACACAACACATTATACCTAAAGGTATATATAAGTAAATCAATCAATTGCATTGCTTATTGAACAGAACATGTTAAATAACAATAGAATTCCCATTTAGTTTATTTACAAATTAGTATAAGGAGATCAGGTTGTGTTACATTCGGGGCGGTTCACACAAGACGAGAATCTGCTAATAAAGACTCGGAAATTATTAATGAAATAATTGAAGAGCCGACTGATTTTACTTTGTAGATTTTGAAACTAACACTTAGCCTTAGGTTGAGTGTTAGCTAATAAATTGTTAACCGTGACTTCGGTCGTCGGTTCTTACCGTGACTTCGGTCGCCTGTTCTTACCGTGACTTCGGTCGTCGGTTCTTACCGTGACTTCGGTCGCCTGTTCTTTCCGTGAACTTCGGTCGCCTGTTCTTACCGTGACTCCGGTCGCCGGTACTTACCGTGACTTCGGACGCCTGTTCTTACCGTGACTCCGGTCGCCGGTTCTTACCGTGACTTCGGTCGCCTGTTCTTACCGTGACTTCGGTCGTCGGTTCCCATAGGCTAAGAACGAATGTAATATTTAGATTTAAGATATTTCTTTGCAATTAATTATAAGATTCATCGTACGCCGATCCTGCCGAAACCCGATCCTGAGTTAAGTTGGTTCCAGCAATAGCCGATCCTGCCGAAAACCCGATCAACCCTGAATATACCGAAATCCGAAGCTAGAAGCTGAAGCCGATATAGCTGCCCAACCGACCGCTACATCTTATCGTAGCTATTCACTCGTATTATTTATCTTTCAAATTGTATTTTAAAAAATAAAATTCAATAAAGAGATTGTTTAAGTTAACCCCCAGAAAGGGTAAATATATCGTGTTATTACTTAAGGTTTGTGGATCCGTAAGTCGACCCTGGACGCGACTAAGTTACCACTGCCGAAGACAAAACCACGTTACAATATATACCAAAAAGTAATTACCTTCAATGATTATATAAATAAAACAAGTAAGAAGTTATAGTCGGGCGAGGCCGACCATACAAAAACAAAAAAATATAAATACTCCATTTTTAGCGTGAACGCGAAATAAATAATGCAGAAATTTTGCTAAGTTCAGTGATGTTTTTTGTTTTGTCCAGTCATGTTCAGTTTTAATTATTTATTGTAAAACTTAAATGAGTTATTGAATTTAATATTCATGGAAAAATTGTGTAATTAATATATTGTGAATCTTAAGTAATAAAAAACAATACGACAGTGTTGTGTTAAAAGTCAACTATTAATAAACATTTAAGAAGGTTTTGTTAATTGGTGAAGTTTATTAAATATTGTAACGTAGAAATAGTCTCGTGCCTATTTCTACATACATGCATATATAAAATTATATTTGTATTGTATATTTCTTATATTTAGTTTTTCCCGCTACTTAAATGAACCCCCCTATTGCTTCTTATACACAACTTACATATATTCAATCAAACATAAATATTTCATAGACAACTTATACCACATTCATTCGAACATGTTGGTTTCATACACAACACATTATACCTAAAGGTATATATAAGTAAATCAATCAATTGCATTGCTTATTGAACAGAACATGTTAAATAACAATAGAATTCCCATTTAGTTTATTTACAAATTAGTATAAGGAGATCAGGTTGTGTTACATTCGGGGCGGTTCACACAAGACGAGAATCTGCTAATAAAGACTCGGAAATTATTAATGAAATAATTGAAGAGCCGACTGATTTTACTTTGTAGATTTTGAAACTAACACTTAGCCTTAGGTTGAGTGTTAGCTAATAAATTGTTAACCGTGACTTCGGTCGTCGGTTCTTACCGTGACTTCGGTCGCCTGTTCTTACCGTGACTTCGGTCGTCGGTTCTTACCGTGACTTCGGTCGCCTGTTCTTTCCGTGAACTTCGGTCGCCTGTTCTTACCGTGACTCCGGTCGCCGGTACTTACCGTGACTTCGGACGCCTGTTCTTACCGTGACTCCGGTCGCCGGTTCTTACCGTGACTTCGGTCGCCTGTTCTTACCGTGACTTCGGTCGTCGGTTCCCATAGGCTAAGAACGAATGTAATATTTAGATTTAAGATATTTCTTTGCAATTAATTATAAGATTCATCGTACGCCGATCCTGCCGAAACCCGATCCTGAGTTAAGTTGGTTCCAGCAATAGCCGATCCTGCCGAAAACCCGATCAACCCTGAATATACCGAAATCCGAAGCTAGAAGCTGAAGCCGATATAGCTGCCCAACCGACCGCTACATCTTATCGTAGCTATTCACTCGTATTATTTATCTTTCAAATTGTATTTTAAAAAATAAAATTCAATAAAGAGATTGTTTAAGTTAACCCCCAGAAAGGGTAAATATATCGTGTTATTACTTAAGGTTTGTGGATCCGTAAGTCGACCCTGGACGCGACTAAGTTACCACTGCCGAAGACAAAACCACGTTACAATATATACCAAAAAGTAATTACCTTCAATGATTATATAAATAAAACAAGTAAGAAGTTATAGTCGGGCGAGGCCGACCATATAATACCCTACACCTGTTACAAAAATGAAATGTGATTTAGTTTTCATAATAAAGCATTTAAGTTGACTTGTGTCAGATACATATACTTAAGCCATTTATTGTTGAATAAAATTGAGGACATTTAAGTCAAATTTTGAAGGGGGATTTGTATAGGGGCTATGGTCAAATGAGACCCTATAATTATAAAATTCATGCGAGTCATCAAGGCTAGTATAGAACTTGGTTTTGCAGCTTTTTGTCGAGATACGAGTATATTAAACATAATTATAAACTTAAAATCCCTATTCGTCGTTTTCAGTTGTATTGGGTCTAGGTGAAATAATGGACCGATGTTAACCATTTTCAATAAGCTTCGTCTCCGGTACCATAGAAGATCATGTGCCAAATTTCATTGAATTATCTTCAAAATTGCGACCTGTAGTTTGATTACAAGGTTTACAAGCCCTATTCGGGGGTTCAGTTGTATTGGGGCTAGATGAGAAAATGGACCGATATTAACCATTTTCAATAGGCTTCGTCTCTGGGACAATAGAAGATCATGTGCCAAATTTCATTGAATTATCTTCAAAATTGAGACCTGTAGTTTGATTACAATGTTTACAAGCCCTATTCGTGGGCTCAGTTGTATGGGGGCTAGGTGAAATAATGGACCAATATTAACCATTTTCAATAGGCTTCGTCCCTGGGCCAATAGAAGATCATGTGCCAAATTTCATTGAATTATCTTCAAAATTGCGACCTGTAGTTTGATTACAAGGTTTACATGGACGGACGGACGGACGGACATAGCTAAATCGACTCAGAAAATGATTCTAAGCCGATTGGTATACTTTAAGGTGGGTATATGACCAATATTATTGTGCGTTACAAACATCAGCACAAATCCAATATACCCTCCCCACTAAAGTGGTGTAGGGTATAATTAAAAAATAAGTTGTTGTAAAATATTTATTAAAATACTATTTTAGGAATAAGTTAACAACTCTAAACGGCTTCCATTTCCATTATTTTGTTTAATTATACCCTACACCACAATAATATTGGTCCTATACCCACCTTAAAGTATACCAATCGGCTCAGAATCATTTTCTGAGTCGATTTAGCTGTGTCCGTCCGTCTGTCCGTCCGTCCATGTAAACCTTGTAATCAAACTACAGGTCGCAATTTTGAAGATAATTCAATGAAATATGGTACATGATCTTCTATTGCCCCAGGGACGAAGCCTATTGAAAATGGTTAAGATCGGCTCATTATTTTCCCTAGAACCCCCCAATAGGGCTTGTAATCCTTGTAATCAAACTACAGGTCGCAATTTTGGAGATACCTCAATGAAATTTGGCACATGATCTTTTATGGTATCGTAGACGAAGCCTATTGAAAATGTTTAACATCGGTCCATTATTTCACCTAGCCCCCATACAACTGAACCCCCGAATAGGGCTTTTAAACCGTGTAATTAAACTACAGGTCGCAATTTTGGAGATAATTCAATAAAATTTGGCACATGATCTTTTATGGAGCCGTAGATGAAGCCTGTTGAAAATGGTTTACATCGGTCCATTATTTCACCTAGCCACCATACAACTGAACCCGCCGAATAGGGCTTTTAAGTTCATAATTATGTTTAATATACTCATATCTCGACAAAAAGCTGCAAAAACCAAGTTGTATACAAGACTTGATGACCCTCACGAATTCCTTAATAATAGGTTCTCATATGACCCTAGCCCCTATGAAAAGCCCCCATCAAAATTTCTCTTAAATGTCCACAATTTTAATCAACAATTAACGACTTAAGTATGTATATCTAAATGCTTTATTATGGCAACTAAATCACATTATGTGATTTTTTTTTTGTCAAAGGTGTAGGGTATTATATGGTCGGCCTCGCCCGACTATAATTTCTTACTTATTAAAAATGTTTTTACATTAAATTTCGTCTCTATCTTAATTGGTTTAGGAGTTGCTTATCATTTAAAGACTTTTTTCAAGTTGTACGTTTTAGCTTTCATTTGATGAACATTGCATTTTTAACCTATTTAGATTTATTTGAGTTAAATCTTAACTTTCAAAATTTTTTAAACTATTTGCGCGTTTAGGCCCTGTTTCTAGATTACGTATGATCACTTTGAGCTAAAATTTTATTTGTATATCATTATCGTAACAAAAAAATACATTAAAATTTTACTTAAAGTATTTAAACGCTAGCTGGAAACATTATATTCAAATTAATACTACTGTTTTATACATAAATTATTTTTTGACTTGACACGAAATTGCCCATATAACACCTCCTTTTTTAAAAACAATTTTATTAATTATACCCTACACCACTTTAGTGGGGAGGGTATATTGGATTTGTGCTGATGTTTGTAACATATAAAAATATTCGTCCTAGACCCACCTTAAAGTATACCAATCGGCTTAGAATCGTTTTCTGAGTCGATTAAGCCATGTCCGTCCGTCTGGCTGGCTGTCCATGTAAACCTTGTGCGCAAGCTACAGGTCGCAATTTTCAAGATAATTGGATGAAATTTGGCACGCATGTTTTATTTGACCCAAGGACGAAGCCTATTGAAAATGGTTAAAATCGGTCCATTATTTCACCTAGCCCCCATAGAACAGAACCCCCCGAAAAGGGCTTCTGAGCTCATAATTATGTTAAATATACAGATATATCGATAAAATACTGCATAACTAAGTTTTATCGAAGTCTGGATGACCCTGCCAAATTTCATAAAGATCGGGCCCCATTTGACCCTAGCTCCCATACAAAGTCCCCTTCAGAAAATTACTTGAATGTCCCAAATTAACTTATAAACACAAATATCGCGATGAAATTTAGCACAATGAAATATTATGTAAATATAAATATATTCACAAAATTTTATCGGGCTTGGTCCATATTTGCCCCTAGCCCCCATATAAAGCCTCTTTCAGAAAATTAGATTTTCATCCATAAATTGCTTAAATGTATCGGAACAAGGGAATATTGAAGATAAATGCTTTATTATGAAAAATAAATCACATTTAATATTCATAACTGGTGTAGGGTATCATATGGTCGGCCACGCCCGACTATACTTTCTTACTTGTTTAAGTTTAGCGATGATCGTTCGTGAGCTGGACCTAATTAAACAAAAGGTATTTTGGAATTATTTTTTTTAAATTTTTGTTTGTTTTGAAACCAAATATCCAATACGGGGTATCATTTAAAGGGTATTTTAATGCCGCGTCCAATGATGTATTAATCATAAATAACCGTCTGCTTATAATTGTCATATTCCAAAATATTTAAAATTGTTAGGTTTCTCACTAAGAAAAATAAAATGTATGCACAATTTTGCAAATTTTGCGCACCTCTAGACATGGCTTCTCAAAACATTTCAAATGATACCACATACTGTATATATTGTTTAAGAAATGCTGTATAATTAAAAAAAAAATACTAAAAAGGGACTTTTTTGTAACCGGTTAAGCTCACGAACGGCCATTGATAGACTAGAAATATTTTGGGAACCATTATAAAACATAACAAAGCTTTTTTAAGCTGGGTAAAATATTGAATTTAACATGAAGAATCGTGTTCCTATACGATATTTTCTTTAAAACTGTCCAGCTCACGAATGGACAACAACCGAAAATATTTTGGGTAACATCATAATACATAACAGCGAATATTTTGAGGGGGGTAACTCAAGCACCGTTTTTTGTGAGTCGGTCTAATGTACATATATTCCTTTTTTTAGGTTAGTTGTTAAATCAATTATTTGTTTACTATTTTAATTTCAATTATTTCATTAAAAACTATAAAATTTCATTTTATTTAGATTTATTTTTATAGATTTTATTTTGGTGAGTATACAAATAGAAGAAGAGAAAACTCATCTTCTAGAAGACGAGAATACTCATCTTCTAGAAGAAGAGAATACTCATCTTCTAGAAGAAGAGAATACTCTTCTTTTAGAAGAAGAGAAAACTCATCTTCTAGAAGATAAGATAGGAACACTTCTAGATGATACTAAGTAGTCACTTGAAGAAGTGACTTCCTCGTTCTCCTTATTCCAAGAGTCATCTAGAAGTTTCTTCTGCGGGTCTTCCAGAAGTATCTTCACGTTACTCTTAAACGATCCCCAGCTCGGCATCAGTTCTTCCCGACTGGTGACAATAATTCTTATACTTCCGCAACATCGCTGGCGAGCTTTTAGCACGTTTGGAAGTTTCACACGGGTAATTTCCGCAATAGAAAATGTTTGTAGGGTATGGACCGATCCTCATAAAATTTGTTGAATTTCATCGCTGATCATAGTATTCTGTATATGTAGATTTTCGCTCTTAACAAGAGCGTACAAAATACAAAAATTTTATTCAGTTGCTTGAAAGCATTCAACAAAGTAAGTTGATGTTGCTTTGTTCCAGAAATTACATTACTATGGAATGCATAATAATCACTGTTGCTAGATAAAACTGGCATAAAATCGTCAAAATAATTTTAAAATCAAGAAATCGGAAAAGTAAAAAATATATTATTTATTGTTAAAGTATTTTCGATAATACAATGGAATTTATATTTCTGAAATTAGGTTATTATTATTTATTCAAAACGATATTTATTAATAGCGAACCCGTTTTTTGTCAGTAGACCACGGAAAAATCTTTCTTCCGGCGGACTGTTGTATGTGGAACAAACTTTCTACAGAAATATTTCTTGTCAGTTTCGACAAAAATAGGTTTAAATTTCTCGAGCAATTTTCTAGATGATTTGATAAAATTTTTGCACATTTTATTTTTTTGGGGCTCATAATATGTTAGCTATTCTAGTATTTCTACAAAAATCAATATAACTATATTTTGTATTATACTAAATAATACTTCCGATTTATGTAATGATTTCTTTGAAGCAAGTACCAGATAAATATGAACTAAATCAGTTTAATTGATGTTAATCTAACTAAATATTATTTTCACATAGGTACATGAATGAGTTGATTTAATATGTTTCATACAACCGACAAACCGGTTTTCTAGAAATAGCCAATTTTTGGTTAACCGACAAACCGTTTTCTCCAAAAGTTTTGAGTAAAGGCAATTCAAAAGCAATGAATTTGCGAATGGCCATAAAACGTGAATGGTTTCATTCTGTTCTCTGATTGGTTAATTATGTTGAATTTCATCGCTGATCATAGACAGTGTTGTCACTTTGGTTATTATTAACCAAAATTGGTTATTTTTATTTTGCATGTGTACATGTGAATTATGTTTTCGTTTTGGTTATTTTTTGCAAACAATTGAACTAAATGCTGTTTGCTTTTATTCTAAAAATAAAATTAAAAAAACTTCTTTTATCTCTAGTTGTAAATATACATATCGTCCCTGTTTTGAATTTTGGTAATATGTGGATTTTTTTTTCTATTCGAAATTTTTTTATTACTGCATTTTGTACATCTACTGGTTATACTTATGTGCACAAAGGAATTTTTCGATATCTTAATTGGTTTAGGATTTAGCAAAAGTACCTATACATTTTCCACATATTAAATGAGTTGATTTAAATCATAACAACACCGTAATATTATTTTATTTACACTAGCCAATCTAACACCGTGAATAATAGATCCTGTCTCTCCTTTTGGTGCATCCATGAACTTAAAATCGCTTTTTGGGTCGATTCAAACTCGTCCGTCCTTCCGTTAATATTTCTATTGGAACTTTTTATGTAAAGAACTCGCGGTACTTTTATGAAAAAACGAAGTAGGCTGTATTTCGCATTTCGATTTTTATGGAATTTGGTGAGAATAGTCTACTTACTTAGTAGATTATGTCCTCCAAATTCAATTTAAAGTATAATTGCAACTTCTATACCTATTTAAATTTTGCATAAACAGATGCCGAAATTGTAAGATAAATGATTTAATAAGAATTAATAAAGTATTTTCTGCTAATTGATGCAAGAATAGTATCACAATATCTTTAAAGTATTAATCAACTGATATTTTAAGTAACACAGCTAAGGAAAATTAAATTGTATTGTCTACAAAAGTTGTAATAACATCTAATCTCAATAATCAATAATCGCGATATATGCAAAGATTTGATACTCATGACCTTTGACTTCTACTAAATATCTCACCATGACTTTTAGTTCTTTATTTACATTTTCTAGATGATGTTGTATACTTGTTTTTGTTTTACCGTCTTAAATTCAAAATTTTGGTCAATTTGTCGTATAATTTGGATATATTACGTTTACAAATATTGCTGAAGTTATGAATGTAAAACTGAAATATTTTGCCAAAATATTTTTAGTTGACCCAGTTTGCTTGCGAAATATCGGTCAACAATTTCACCTAGCCCCCATATTACGCCCTATTCAGAAAATTATTATATTGCTTAAAAAAGCATGTATAGCGATGAAATTCAATATGAAAAAGTTTTTTTGGAAATGTATTTGTCAAAGTTTATGAGGATCGGTATATAATTGACTCTATCCCTCATAAAAAGTCTCCTCAGAAAATGACTTTAAAGCTCATAATGTACTGCAATATAGCAACAAAATTCAACATAATCAAGTTTTAAAGGAACTAAAATATCTAAGTCAGATTTTATGAGAATTGGTCCATAATTGACCATACGTCTCATATAAGATCCCCTACAGAAAATTACTTTAACGCTCATAACTGTCTTCATAATACCAGTTTAGCGACGAAATTTAACTTAGTTACAAGTTCCACTTCAGAAAATGAATTTGTTATTTTAATGTCCAAATGTAAACATGAAACAAATAAAAATAATTTTGTTTAATTATACCCTACACCACTTTACTGGGGAGGGTATATTGGATTTTTATACCCTACACCACTTTAGTGGGGAGGGTATATTGGATCTGTGCTGATGTTTGTAACATACAAAAATATTCGTCCTAGACCCACCTTAAAGTATACTAATCGGCTTAGAATCGTTTTCTGAGTCGATTAAGCTATGTCAGTCCGTCCGTCCGTCTGGCTGGCTGTCCATGTAAACCTTGTGCGCAAGGTACAGGTCGCAATTTTCAAGATAATTGGATGAAATTTGGCATGCACGTTTTATTTGACCTAAGGACGAAGACTATTGAAAATGGTTAAGATCGGTCCATTATTTCACCTAGCCCCCATAGAACAGAACCCCTCCGAAAAGGGCTTCTGAGCTCATAATTATGTTAAATATACAGATATATCGATAATATACGGCACAACTAAGTTTTATAGAAGTCTTGATGACCCTGCCAAATTTCATAAAGATCGGGCCCCATTTGACCCTAGCTCCCATACAAAGTCCCCTTCAGAAAATTACTTGAATGTCCCAAATTAACTTATAAACACAAATATCGCGATGAAATTCAGCACAATAAAATATTATGTAAATATAAATATATTCACAAAATGTTATCGGGCTTGGTCCATATTTGCCCCTAGCCCCCATATAAAGCCTCTTTCAGAAAATTAGTTTTTCATCCATAAATTGCTTAAATGTATCGGAACAAGGGAATATTGAAGATAAATGCTTTATTATAAAAAATAAATCACATTTAATATTCATAACTGGTGTAGGATATCATATGGTCGGCCACGCCCGACTATACTTTCTTACTTGTTTTGGTACCTACTGTATTAGCATCTTTTATAAATATTGTACAAATTCAATAAAATTTCTTTTATAGCGTTATAAGATCACAAAGAAATTGTAAGGAGTTTCTTCATAAGGAGACCTTCAGTATTTTTGAAACATAAAGAAGAAGTAAAGAAGGGAAAAATTAGCAGATTTTTTAGTTTACTCTGACGGGAGAATACTTAAGTAAAATGTTATGAAACCACTTAAAACCCCGGGCAACACTGGGTACAAAAATCTAGTGTTCAAAAAATCTTGGAATTGTAACAGATTTGAGCTGTTTAAATCTTGGGGTTTTTCTATTTAAGACATGAAAAAACTTACATATTTCTACAAATATTTGATCAATTTAAAACAAGTAAGAAATTATAGTCGGGCGAGGCCGACCTTACCCTATACTCTACACCTGTATACGAATAAAATGTGATTTAGTTTTCATAATAAAGCATATAATTTGAATTGTACCTTGTCTTAGATATACCTAAGCCATTTATTGTTGAATAAAATTGTTGACTCAGAAAATGATTCTAAGCCGATTGTTATACTTTAAGGTGGGTATAGGACCAATATTATTGGGCGTTGCAAACATCAGCACAAACCTAATATACCCTCCTCACTAAAGTGGTGTAGGGTAAAAATATTAATATAAAAGTAGCTGGTGGAGGGTATTTAAGATTCGGCTCAGCTGAATTATTTTTCATTCCCTCTCTTTTTTTTCTTTTTTTTAACTGTTATCTGTTAATTTCTGCTTTTATACAATTTAAGATCTTGCACATTAGCTAGGAATGTTTTCTTGTCTTTATTGATAATTTCAAATATATTTGAGGCTAGTTTGCGTACAATTATGAATGGTCCAGAATACTTTTCATTTTTGATTGAATTTGTCTACAGCCGAAGACAGCTGTCGTTCTCGTGTCCAGCTTCGACTGCATCATGACACTCTTGGAGAATAGGATTTCGATTTTCAAAGGGAATACATAGTTTCCATTCAGGTTTCGAATCTTGCGAAGGGTTTTAAATATACCGAAGTGTCCAGCTTCGACTGCATCATCACACTCTTGGAGATCACAATTTCGATCTTCAAAGGGAATACATAGTTTCCATTCAGGTTTCGAATCTAAAGCAGATTTCCTAAGAATATGTTTGCAAAGTTGTTGTTTTATGGTATCATTCGTTGATACCAACATGGTGAAGTTGTTGCCATTAGTGTAGACTCTTCGGTGTTTTGTAAAGGCGCTCTCGAAAGTGCGTCAGCTACAACGTTGGAACTTCCTTTTCAATATTCGATGTCAAAATCGTACTGTTGTAACTCTAGCGGCCAGCGGGCAAGGCGAAACGAGGAATTCTGAACATATGATCTCATCTTCCTTATTCCGTATAGAAACACTTTTGCTCTATAGTTGAATATTTTTTTTTCGAGGTCAGTTAGGTTTCGGCTGGCGTACGCGATCGCGGTTTCCATATCCGATTGAAGCTGGAAAAGGACTACACCCAGACCTTCCTGGCCGGCATCTGTTTGTAGGTAGAACGGGTATTAAAAATTGGGACAACCAAGCACGGGGGACTGAATGACAACTTATTTTAAGTTGTTAAAAGCTTGGTCTTACTCCACTTCCCAGACCCACTTAACCTATTTCTTAATAGTTTATTTAACGGTACTACTAGTTTAGAAAAATTTGGCACGAAGCGTCGGTACCACGATGCTACCCCCAATATTCGCCGAAGTTCTGCATTGCTTCGATTTTTTCTGGATCGGTTCGTATGCCTTCGGGAGTGACTACGTGTGACTACATATTTTTCAAAATTGAGCATCATTTGAGCTTGTTGGAGACGAATGAAGACTGCTTCTAGGGTTCTAAGATGTTCTATGAACGACCAAGGGCTATTGTCGTCTAAATATACGAATACTAATGGATATAGTTCGGACCGATACGATCGTTGAAAAGTAGCCGAGGCTGAGTGCAACTCAAAGGGCATTACTTTCCATTGGAATAATCCCGACCCTGGAACCGTGAACGCAGTGTAGGGTTTAGATTTGTTTCTAAAGGGATCTGCCAATACCCATTTTTTCGTTCCAACGAGGAGATATACTGTGCTTCACGTAATTGATCCAGAATAGCATTGATTTGTGGCAGGGGGTATACATCAGGTTCGCTTGCAGCATTAAGCTGTCTGTAATCTATACACATTCTCCAACCTCCCTGTTTTTCCCGTACCACTACTATAGGAGAACTATAGGCGCTTCGTGATGGTTCAATACATAAGCCACACACATTGTCGAATTTGGTTTTATGATTTTCTAGTAATTTGGTCAGTTCCTTATTTTCCTCTTCGGTTAAGAAATCCCGATGTGTAATCGTATGCAGAGGTTCGCATTGTGTCGTGTTTATAGTAGCTGGTTTTTCAAGTACTTCCCAATTTAGCCGAATATCAATATTAAAGGCATTGAAAAAATCCATACCGAGTATCATAGGTTCGGCTAAGGTAGATATTACTGCGGCCTGTAATATTAATGTGGTGTCCTTGTAATTAATGGGAATGGAAAATACTTCGAGGCTTCTAGCTAATGACTGATCCGCCATCTGTATCATACCATTGGTACTTAAAGGACAGATTATCAGGCCTAACAAAGGTCTTAGAGACTCGCCAATATATGACCGACAGTCGCCGGAGTTCGGGATACATGTCATACTGGACTGGGATCAGTGACTACATAGATCGGAAAATAATGCCATCCTGTCCATAGTGCGAACAAAACAATCTTGTGCGGAGGGTACAAGTCATTATTTTATGTCCCACGCCTTTGCACCTCCAACAACTCGTTTCTTGGTTATATATCAAACTAGCCATCATGTGCGAAATTTGAGGACGTTCTTTGCGTTTCAGAGCTTCGTATTCGTCGGTCGTAGTGGTAAGCTCATCCTATTTGGTAAAATCTGTACGTCTAGCATAATGAACAAATTCCGTACAAAGACCGTCATATATTCGATAATGACACTCGGATAATTCTTCGAGCCGCTCAAGGAATTCCATTACGTCGGTTTTTCCAGAGTAATTCAAATCCCACCTATGGACAATGTTCATAATCTCAAAATCTGAAATATGGCTACGCGACGATATCTGTGATACTGTCAGCGAGAGTTCATCTTCGGAAACAATACTTCGTTTAGCAGATTTAATTTCCTTCTCCAATTCTAGCAACATGTTTTCAGTAGACTTCCTTAGACGTTTGGCCCGGAGGTTCTCTGCGAGTTGTTTACGTAGATGTTCGACTGTTGATATACCGGCATTCCTACATTGTTCGATAAGTTGTTCCTTTCGTAAAAGGTAAATCCAACAGACTGAATCAGGGATGGAAAATGAGATTTTGTGTCAGCATCAAAAAATATTTCAGAGGGTACTTTTTTGGATCTCAAAGTACTAAAATATTTTTTTTGCTAAATGATGGCAATTTCTTAACTACATTTACATTTAATTTTTTTAAACAATCCATAACAGAAGTAGAAAGGCATTATATGTTAATATGATAAATCCTTGTCCGTCCCTCAATGTTCACCTTTTACATCTCAAATATTAGCCAGATATTGTACTATGTAAATATCTTAAATTTAAAGCTGTCATGATATAATTTATTATATTTTAATAAATCCGGAATTAATTAAAATCAGGCCACATTTCGCCGTATAAAAGGACGAATTTAGAATTTCAACTTTATGCTAATAATTGAGCTACAAGTATTAGTATCGACTCTTCATTGTCAATAAATCGCTTAAATATGTGTTATTGAATTAAAATCCGTCGTGGGACCTTAAATAGGATATTTACTCGTACACCCGATTCTGAATATGACATGAAACAATAATTTGCTTAAAAGTCCAAATATTTTTGATCTAAAACTTCTTATATTATCTTTGGTTAGATTTGGTAGATTGAATCCTTCGAGTTAATATCATTTGGAAATCATTTGTTTTAAAGTCAAATATTATTTCAAATTTAAATTTCTGGTAATTTTCTCATAAAATATTAACAATGAAATTTTAATAAGATTAATATTCATATAATGTCAATCAAGATAAAAATATGTACAACTTTATTAGCCGTTTATAATTTTATTATTATTTTTTTTAGAAAAAACAGCTTTTAGTTGATTCATTTTTGAGAATTTATATAACAATGTCCTAAAACACTCTTGGAACTTAAAATTTGAAATTTTAAATATACTTTAAACCTGTTATTTTTTTATCGAAACGATATATTAAAGGTTTTCATACAAAAATTCATTATCTATCTGTTAAACGATATTGTGATTGTGGCCCTGAGAGTATCAAATAAAACTCGGGAGTACAACGTTACTTTTGAACATCAAATAGTATCAAAAAAAGTACCATCGTACCAATTTTGCCATCCCTGGACTGAATCCTTACTTAAAGTTTGACTTGTAGATGGGTTATCAATTTTGCTGCTTTCATAATTTTGGGCCGATTCCCCCTCGTTGGCGACGGTCTTTTCTTTCGCATTGCGACTTAGAATCGGGTCCCTGCTCGGGCGCCATTTGTAACGTGGTTTTATCGTCGGCTGAGGTAGTTCAAGGTGTCCAAGGTCGACTTATGGTTTCACAAACCTTAAGTAGAATTGTGCAGTGTTTTATTTATATTTCTTATTCGATACAATAAATTCGGTTAAAAAGAAATTATTAGCTGCGTTGATAATAAGTCGGTATTGAGGATATTTTCGGCGGTTCATTCGGGTTTCTCAGGAACACGAAATCACCTCTGGCGGTCTGAATTTCTGGTTCAGGGGATTCAGAATCGGTGTGTTACTTAAAACTAAATATTTATATAATACTGTAAACTTAAGTCTATCTTAAAATCTACTAAAGCTACGTTCACACCTATCAAATGTTTGACGAAAATGACGTGACCCCTAAAAAATCTACATTTTGATTTCCTTAAAATATATATTTATTTGCACAAACATAATATATCTTTGACGACATCAGTTCAGAACGTCTTTATTATTTGTTTCGACAATATTGCAAAATCATGCCGAATCAAAAAAAAAAAAAAAAAAAAAAAAAAATTAGTGGTTACGTCTTTTTCATCAAATGTTTGATAGGTCTGAACGTAGCTTAACAACCGAAGTTGATGTGCCGAAACTATCGACCGAAGTCGCAGAATCTAAGCTGTCGACCGAAATCGCAGTGTCTAAGCTATCGACCGAAGTCGTAGTGTCTAAACCAGCCAATCGCAGAAAGAGAGATGCTAAGAAACTGTTATTGTAGTGGTGAGAAAATACTAAAAAAAAACACTTAGAAAAAATATTGCCTAATTACGCTTGTTATGATCAAATTTCATAATAAGTAGAATGGTAAATTTTACGGATAAAACATATTCAAAGAAAAGAAAAATGTATATTTCTTCACAAAGATAAAGTTTTTTATTTAAAATGTGTAAAAAAAGTATTTAAAATACTGTTTTTACGTGTTTTCATTCTTATGCATTAGTGAAATTTTTTTTGGAGTGTACGAGTTTTTGCAAGCAATTCTCTTGTTTACAAATTGTGTTGTTGTTTTTACAAATTGTTTTTGCAATTTTTGAAACAAAGCGACGTCAACCTACATTGTTGAACGCTGTTAATAAACTGAAAATAATTTTTTGTATTTTTACGCTCTTGCTGTGAGTTTTGTTTACGATCAAGTAGTGTACGTGTAAATTGCCGAAAATCTTCGTAATTTGAACAATATGAACGCGCAACGCTGATCTAAACCAACAACCGAAGTTGTTTGTATCAAATTTTATCAAGATAGCTTTATTTGACAATGAAATATGTGAGTTTAAATGATTTTCGGAAGTGGGCCTTATATGGGAGCTATAACCAATAATGATCCGATCCGGGGAAAAATTGGTAGAATGCTTTATATATGTATACACAAAACATATTCAAGTTGAATTTTATACCGATAGCTTTAGAATTCAGTGAAATATAAGCGTTTAAGTGATTTTCGGAAGTGGACCTTAAGTGGGCCTTATATGGGAGCTATGGCCAATAATGTACCGATCCAAAAAAATTTTGATAAAATGATTTGTATGAACACAAAACAGATTCAGCTCGAATTTTATCACAATAGATTTACTTATCAATGAAATATGTGCGTCTAGGTGATTTTCGGAAGTGGACCTTATATGTGAGCTATGACCAATTGAGAACCGACTGAGATCTATGTTGGTAGTATGATTTCTGTTCATATTATATTTGCATGTACAAAATTTTGTGTTGATACCGATATATTTGAGGGAGTTATTAACGATAAACTAATTTCCGGGAATATACACCTTTGTGTGGGGGCTATCGGAAATATTATATCAATTGTTATGAGTTTGAACATACTTGATCCCTGGCAGAAAAAATAATGCCTGACAAAATTCATCGAAATATCTTTGGTAGTTTCTGAGAAAACTACTTAAGAATTAGGAAAAAAACGTTATTTTTTCGAGGTATTCTGAAATTTTTACTCATAACTTTTTACGTCGGAACCGATTTTTCCGATTTTCAATAGCAAACTGTACCGAATAATAAAGAATGTTTTAAGTGAATTTCGTGAATTTCTATTGCTTCGTTTTAACGTGAGCGTGTTTTACACAGACAGACGGACATAGCTAAATCGATTCAGAATTTCATAAGGATCAATAATATACAGTTAATCTCAAAAATAAGTATACAGAAATACTGACGATTGGTTTTATTTAAAAAAAAGATATTATTTTTTCATAAAACAAAAAAGTAACACATTTATTTATTAAAAACAATTATGATAATTATTATTCGCTACTTTTTTCCGGGTTATTTTAGTTATTTGAGTTCTTATTTAAGGTGAACTTAAATAGGTGCAAAATTTACGTCACAAAAGTAAGTATACAGATCATTTCAGTATATATTTAATTTAATGATATTAACAAAATTTATGAAAATTTTACTTGTTTTAATATAATTACTTCATAATAAAATATTTTTTACACAATAACAATGGAAAAAATCTACTTTAATTCCGAAATCTTGAAATTTGGGCCGATTGACTCCGGAAATAATTAGTAGAACAGTTTTTCTGATTTCTACGAAATTTTTGACCACTTTAGACCCCGGATTTTGGATCTGTTGGCCATTGAACATTCCAAATGAAAAAAATCTTACTATTTTGGAAAATAACCAATTTCAGAACCGATACGAAGTGTAAGTTATTGACATGGTCACCATTTGGCGATTATTGGTAGTATTTAGAAGTGTGTAATGGATGATTGGAACCAAAAAACTTGTTTTAATTAATGGATACTAGTACAAATATTATTCATTTCGCATTTTAAGAAATAAATTTTAGGAAATAGCCATTAATTATCATATATATGAACGCTATACTATGTTAAAAACGGCAATGTTCCGAGATGGATTGCAATTATTGTAAAGAAATAATTAGTTTAAAAGTTAAAATATCGTCTTCTAATGCATCATAATGAACAAACGAGGGATATTATTGAATACCATATCCAAAACTCCGGGGGTTTAAATAACCAGATGTTCTTAAATAGGAAAAAAAATGTCCTATGAATAATATTCAGATCAATTACCAAAAATTTAAATTTTTCGGAACAAAAAGTGAAATTTATCCAAGTTATAATGTACAAAATGTTTTATTATAAAGTAATTACATTCAAACAGGTAAAATTTTTATAAATTTTTTTAATATCATTAAACCAAATACATATTGAAATTATCTGTATACTTATTTTTGTGACGTAAATTTTGCACATTTTTAACTTCAATTTAAATGAGAACTCAAATAACTAAAATATCCCGGAAAAAAGTAGTGAATAATAATTATCATAATTGTTTTTAATAAATATATGTGTTACTCTTTTGGTTTTTGTAAAAATAATATCATTTTTTAAGTAAAACCAATTGTCAGTATTTCTGTATACTTATTTTTGTGACTAACTGTATATATATACTTTGTTCTTGGTGTTACACACGGAATGACTAATACATATATACCCTCTATCACCATTGATGGTGGTGGAGGGTATAAAAAGGAATTAACAAAATTATAAATCACCTGTAGTATCAGGCTTTGTTTGACCCTACAGTGCAAAACACTGTAAAGAGCCAAATGGCGACAAATCAAGAAAAAGTAAATGAGAAGTGCTCCAGAAATGTGCACCCCAAAACAAAAACAAGAACTGGAGAAATTCCTAGAAAAAGGGCTTCCAGCACTAATTACAAGTTGGGCTTACCTGTCGTTCAACATATTTAATATTAACACCGATCCTGCAACTTGTCCGCAGAACATCAACTACTAGGAGGGGCAAAGGATGGTAAACAACATGAAAGTTGTGAACGACATGTTAGAGGAGTCAAGCTAGCTCATAACAGATTACAACCAATTACATACAAAGGACGAGCAACAAAAACCACATTATGTCAGTCACTTGAATAAATTTAAATAAAAACAAGTAAGAGTGTTATATTCGGCTATGCCGAATCTTATATACCCACCATCAAACCTCGTTTGACTCGAACGAAACTTACTTATGTCGAATTTCATCGCTACACTCGTATTTTTAAACCATTAATGAGCGTTGCAGTCATTTTCTGAAGGAGACCTTATATGGGGGTAGGGTCAATCATGGACCGATCCTCATAACATTTTTTAGATAGATTTTGACTCGTATGAAACTTACTTATGTCAAATTTCATCTATATACTAGTATTTTTAAGCTAGTAATGAGCGTTAAAGTCATTTTCTGAAGGGGACCTTATATGGGGGGTAGGGTCAATTATGGACCGATCCTCATAAAATTTTACATAGTGATTTTGGATCATAAGAAACTTACTTATGTCGAATTTCATCGCTATATTCGTATTTTTAAACAAGTTATGGCTGTTAAAGCTGCTTTTCGAGGGGCCACTTGTATGGGGGCTATCCGAAAACGTGGACTGATATTGCCCATTTCCAATACCAAACAAACCTTACCTATAAGAAATATTTA
This sequence comes from Lucilia sericata, assembly GCF_015586225.1. Taxonomy (NCBI): domain Eukaryota; kingdom Metazoa; phylum Arthropoda; class Insecta; order Diptera; family Calliphoridae; genus Lucilia; species Lucilia sericata. The sequence goes on from NW_023994643.1 coordinate 73,447, forward strand.
TGTGAAATTCCAACCCTCTAGCTCTTTCCATTCGGACTCTATCGTGCTTTCAACAGACAGACAGACAGACGGACAGACATGGCTAGATCGTCTTAGAATTTAATGAGGACCCAGAATATACAGTGATGTGAAAAATAATAGGAACACTTATGTCCAACAATAATATTTGTTCAGAAAATAAGTAAAATGAGAGAATCGCTCAAAAAAAACTGTATTAATTTTTAGCAAATATATTACAAATACATGTTCCGTTACAAAAATTCATAGAATTTGTATACATTTAATAAAATTATGTTGGTTGGCAGAGATCAGTTGGTTTTGGTTGTGCGAATTAATAAGGACAGTTTGTCGAGTAATTAAAAAAAATAATATTAAAGCTTTTAAAAGTTATTTTTTGTGTACAAAAGGTAAGAACAGTGATTTTAGTGGAACTTTAAATTCAATTCAAACTAAAATACAGCTTAATTTTGTAGTATTTTAGGGAAAAATGGGAAAATCTAAGCACTGTAGCCCAGAACTACGAAAAACTATTAAAAATTTACATAAAGATGGAAATTCTTATAGAAAAATTGCACGGTTGCTTGGAATTTCAAAAACAATGGTAGAAAATGCAGTCAAATGGATTCCTGTTAGAGAAACACGTGGTAGCAAACCAAAAATTACACCTGCAGTAAAACGTGGAATAGTTCGATGTGTAAAAAAGAATCCATTTATTTCATCAAAACAGATAAAAAATGATTTAAACATTAACGTTGACTCATCGACAATTAGAAAAACACTAATTAAAGAGAATCTTAAAGCTCATAGTGCTAGAAAAGTACCATTGTTGTCAAAGAAGAACGTACAACAAAGGCTAAAATTTGCTGAAGTTCACGCATGCTGGCCTCGAGAAAAATGGAGAAATATTCTTTGGTCGGACGAGACAAAAATTAATTTATTTAATTCAGATAGGGGCCTTCATACTGTAAGAAGACCAATTAATACGGAATACCACCCAAAATACACCCTTAAGATGGTTAAGCACGGCGGTGGTAACATCATTGTTTGGGGATCATTTTCCTACTATGGTGTTGGACCACTGTATCGTATACAGGACATTATGAAATCAACAGATTATGTTGACATTCTACAAAATTGTATGCTTCCTTATGCCGAAGAAAATATGCCACTGCGATGGGTGTTCCAACAGGACAATGACCCCAAACACACCGCAAAGTGCACCAAGACGTGGTTTGTTAATAACAAGATAAATTTATTAGAATGGCCTGCTCAGTCCCCCGATTGAAATCCAATAGAGAATTTGTGGAATATAGTGAAAACTTCAATTAGAGGAAAGTGCCCGACGAATTGTGATCAGCTATGGGAATTTATTCAGGCTGCGTGGAATGATATACCCGTTTCAGTCTGTCAAAACCTTATTGACTCTATGCCACGACGATGCCTAGCAGTTTTAAAAAACAACGGAGCCTCAACAAAATATTAATCAATGGAAAACAATATTAGAATAGTGATAACTGTGAATCTCTTCTTTTTTTTAATGTTATAATATTATTTAGGTGATAACATGAAGTGTCCTTATTTTTTTTTTTTCACAGAGTGAATTTGCATTTTAAGTTTAATTTATTAAAAAAAATTAAAATCAAAACAACCATTTTGAAAAACACAATGGAACTCGTTTTTCTAATATATTACCTAAAAATATGTACAGTTATTTTCTAGCAATTCTCTTATTTTACTTATTTTCTGATCAAATATGATTGTTGGACATAAGTGTCCCTATTATCTTTCACATCACTGTATATACTTTTGTGGGTCTATGATCAATATTTCGATGTGTTACAAACGGAATGACAAAATCAATATACCCCCATCTTTTTTGATGGTGAGTATAACAAGTAAGAAAGTATAGTATATATGGATGAAAAACTAATTTTCTGAAAGAGGCTTTATATGGGTTAGGGACAAATATGGGCAATTCCATGAAAAGCTAAACCACGACTGGAAAAGTAAAACATTTATAACTTCTGCATTTTTGAAGATAATTCAACAAAATTTGGTATATGATCTTTTGTAGCACCAAAGACGAAGACTGTTGAAAATATATTTCCAAAATATATATTTTATAACCTAAATATATATTTTATAACCTAAAATAAAATTATATTATTTTTTTTTATTTAAAAATTATGGATTACTAATGAAAAATATGTCCCATGTGTAAGAAATTAAAACAAAAAAGATACACCTACAGACTTCGCAGATTTTCGTAAATACTTACATGTACTTTAAAAACACTTCCGTTTTTTGTCACGTAAGATATCGCCATATTTTAATCCATATTTTGGAAAACAAGATTTCGAATGGGATGATTCCTTTTACAAATATAGTATTCTTTAAATGTAACAGAATGACAAGTACTCCTAATTTTACAAAATCTATACCACTCTGAAGGCGTGCGAAAGTCACATACAAGCGTATGGAATTGCCGATATGGACCAAGCCTGATAAAATTTTGTGAATATATTTATATGTACATAATATTTTATTGTGCTAAATTTCATCGCGATATTTGTGTTTATAAGTTAATTTTGGACATTCAAATAATTTTCTGAAGGGGAGTCCCGATCTCTATGAAATTTGGCAAGGTCATCAATGCTTGTATAAAACTTAGTTGTGCCTCTTTTTATCAATATACAGGTCCATTATTTCACCTAGCCCCCATACAACAGGACCCCCCTAAAAGGGCTTCTGAGCTCATAATTATGTTAAATATACCAGTATATTGATAAAAAGCGGCACAACTAAGTTTTATACAAGCCTTGATGACCTTGCCAAATTTCATAGTGATTGGGACTCATTTGACCCTAGCTCCCATACAAAGTCCCCTTCAGAAAATTACTTGAATGTCCAAAATTAACTTATAAACAAAAATATCGCGATGAAATTCAGCACAATAAAATATTATGTAAATATAAATATATTCACAAAATTTTATCAGGCTTGTTCAATATTTGCCCCTAACCCTCATATAAAGCCTCTTTCAGAAAATTAGTTTTTCATCCATAAATTGCTTAAATGTATCGGAACAAGGTAATAGAAGATAAATGCTTTATTATGAAAAATAAATCACATTTAATATTCAAAACTGGTGTAGGGTACCATATGGTCGGTCACGCCCGACTATACTTTCTTACTTGTTTTCGTTTGTATAAGCATGCACGAAAAATGTAAATTTTTGTTGAAAATTTCAGAGATAGTCTCGGATTATTACTCATATTTTCGTTATTTATTGGCCGATTGGGCTGATTTTAAATAGCGTTCTATTCGATCGTATTTCCGGTAGAATTATTGAAAATTCTGATCTCGCAGGTATCTGGGGTCTTCTGAAAACTGATTTCAACATACACACAGACAGACAGACGGACATGGCTAAATCGACTCCGCTATCTATAAGGATCCAGAATATATATACTTTATAGGGTCGGAAATTTATATTATAGAAATTACAAATAGAAAGACAAACCTACATACATATACCCTTCTCACGAAGGTGAAGGGAATAACAAGTTAGAGTGCTTTATTCGGCTATGTAGCATACAACTGATCTGATGGTGTCAGAGTTTTCTTCTGTCTCTACCAAAGCAGCTAGCACGAAATTTTATTTTGTGCGTGCGTAAAGTAGTGAAAAAGACAGAAATGAACAAAGAAAAGAAAAGAGAAAGGGGGACAAATACACAGGAAAACGGAAACGAACATTAAACATATTGAACTGCACTGTGTGAAGGTTGTAACACGGTGTCTTATCCACTCCCAACCGTGATCATACTCGGGAAATGCTGTTTGTTTGCAGTATGATGCCAAAATATATTACCCTAACCAGAACAGTTCACAAGGAACCAGTTAAAGAAGGTTTAGAACTGCATTTTGAAATTCATGTTATTTATTAACAAAAATAAATCCTTAAACATAATGTTTAATACAAAATAAAAACAAGTAAAAGTGCTATATTCGGCTGTGTCGAATCTTATATACCCTTCACCATAGTGTATTTAAAAACATAATGAACAACAACAACGCTAAACGATATAAACACACAAAAAACAAAATACAAAAGGCAGTAAAACCAACAGACATCCAAACATACGAAACGAAATACAGAAAAAAACAAAATACATATGGCAATGAAACCAACAGACATCCAAACATACGAAATTCAATACACCAAGAAAACAAAAACAATATACACAAGGCAATGAAACACACAGCCATTCAAACATACGAAATTGAATGCACAAAGAAACAAAACAATATACACAAGGCAATAAAAAAAAAACAAAATACAAAGGCAATGAATAAGCAGTGTTGTTGTTATTTATTTTTTATTAAATTTTCAGAGGTTGTCTCGGATTTTTGCTTATATCTCCGTTGTTTATGAACGGATTTTGCTGATTTTAAATAGAAAACTTCTCGAAAGCATGTCTGATAGAATTATTGAAGATTTGGATCCCGAAGATATCTGGGGTCTTCAGAAAACTGATTTCAACAGACAGACGGACATGGCTTAATCGACTCCGCTATCTATAAGGATTCAGAATATATATACTTTATGGGGTCGGAAAATTTTATTTTGGAAATTACAAACGGAATGACAAACTTATATATACCCTTCTCACGAAGGTGAAGGGTATAACAAGCTAGAGTGCTATATTCGGCTATGCCGAATCTTAAATACCTTCCACCAGCAAGCTACTTTTTATTAAAACCCAACTATCTAATTTTTAGATAACTTGATAAAATCTTTGTTTCCGTAGTGAGGGTACTAACATTTATGCATATGTGGAACTAATTTTGATTAAGTTCATAAAATTTTATATAAATAGTCCAGTTGCAAACATTTTAATATAATCATTTATCTATACACAATAGGGATGCCAAACGGGACTGGCTTTTACAAATCCCGGGATTCGGGATTTTGAAAATTGCAATCCCGGGATTTACGGGATTTCGGGATTACATAAATTTAATTATTTTATACATGAAAATATGAAATCTTCATGTTTGTGAAGAAAATTGTTTAATCTTGTGAAAATTAATCGACAGAAGATAAATTATTTATTTTTCATCAAAAATTTGTTGAATTTTACCTTAATTTCGATCTATTTAAGCAATTTATTGATGAAAAACTAAATTTCTAAAAGAGGCTTTATATGGGAGCTAGGGTCAAATATGGGCCGATCCTCAAACAATTGGGAAGAAGCATGTAATTTTATATAAAGGTTAGTTATGATGAATGTCATCGCGATACTAATGGTTATAAGTAAATTTTTGGACGTTATTTTTTAATATTTTTTAATGGGGGCTAGGGTCAAACGACGACTCAGAAAGCGATTCTGATTCGATCGGTATACTTTAAGGTGGGTGTACGACCAATATTTTTATGCGTTACAAACATCAGCACAAACGTGTAATACTCTCCCCACTGTAGTGGTGTAGGTTATAATAAATATAACGTTCAATCCTTCGAATATCAGTTTAGATCATAAATGAACCTTCTCTTTTGAACATGTTATCTACATTCAGAACAATTTAATTTACCTTTACTGTTATCACTCAGATTTGTAGAAAGCATCCTAGCAAAAATAAAACGAAGTACTTCCAAAAGAATACCATTTATCACCACTTTAAAAGTAGCACTAAGTGAACTGTTTAACCTTCTGAGGAAGTGATGTTTAAAGATTTCCGAAGATTGGAAAATTTTGTTCTTACATTTGGAGATAAAAAAATTTACTTTTGGGCTTCAGTTTTATTATATGTATCTGTTACCCTCATTAATGTTAAAATTATTTAAAGCAAATTAGTTGTATTCTATAATACAATTTCACTTCCGAATAACTTCCAAAAAAAGATCATAAAAATTACTTCTTGAGAATAACTTCAGATGTAGTGAATTTAGAACCAAATAAAAAGGACATCCCTCCTATGACAAGCCTGTGTTAAAATCATCACTTCTTCAACTCTTTTTCAGTACTTCCATGGAGTAAATTCTACTTCTTTTTCGCTTCTTTGGAAGTTCTTTTTTTGCTGGGTTGTAATGCAAAACCTTCTAGATATCATTTAAAAATTTATTTTATATTTGACTGAGCCGAAATAAAATAAATAAATATTCCGGTATGTGATGGAATTCGAACAATTTGAAATCAATAGATTTGAAAAGGTATGATTAATTTCAATCGAGGAATGGTTTATTATTGCAAAATACTACGCAGACAACAAAATATTTTGAAATCAATAGATTTGAAAAGGTATGATTAATTTCAATCGAGGAATAGTTTATTATTGCAAAATACTACGTAGACAACAAAATATTTTCCATTTAAGAGAATCAATTTAAAAAACTATGATAATTTGTATGAAAAGCCGCAGAAATTTAATATTACAAAATTTTTTGTATTATTTTTGTAGATTCAAATCGATTCTATTTTAAAAATGAATCTCATCAAATAGCTGATTGTAATGTATTGATATTAACATTGGCATCAAATTGGTTTTCAGAGGAGGTGCTTTTAGGATTCATTTTTAAAAATCCCGGGATTCGGGATATCCTAATCCCGAAAAAATCCCGGGATTTATTTTGCAAATCCCGGGATTCGGGATTTTATAATCCCAAAAAATCCCGGGATTTTCGGGATCGGGATTGTCATCCCTAATACACAAACATACTCATGTCAAATTTTATCTGGATATAATCATTTAATAATGAATTAAGTGGTATTAAGTGATTTTCAGAAGTAAAATTCCGTATACCGATTTACATATACATACATATATACAAAATACACATTTGTCGAATTTTATCCCGATGACTTTGATTGTCAATGTGCGTTTAAGTAATTTTCAGAAATGATCCTTATATGGGAGTTGTGACCAATTATGGACCGATCAAGAAAAAATTTCGTATAATGATTTATATGCAAAAAAAAAATTCAAGTCGAATATTACTACAACAGATTTATTAATTAATAAAATATGTGCGTTTAGGTGATTTTCGGAAGTGGACTTTATATAGGAGCTATGACCATGTCGCATGTACAAAATATTTTATTTATACCGATATATTTAAGGGAGTTATTAACGATAAACTAATTTCCGGGAATATACACCTTTGTATGGGGGCTATGGGAAATATTGGATCAATTGTTATGAGTTTGAACATACTTGATGCCTGGTATGTGTGACAAAGTTCATCGAAATATCTTTGGTAGTTTTTATGAAACTACTTAAGAACTAGGAAAAAAACGTTATTTTTTTTTAGGTAGTCTGAAATTTTTACTCATAACGTTTTACGTCGTGAATCGATTTTACTGATTTTCAATACCAAACTGTACCGTTTAATAAAGAATGTTTTGAGTAAATTTCTTGACTTTCTATTGCTTCATTTTAACGTGAGCGTGTTTTACACAGACAGACGGATGGATGGACGGACGGACGTAGCTAAATCGACTCAAAATTCCATATGGATTAAGAATATACATACTTTGTTGGGTCTCAGATGAATATTTCTCGGTGTTACACACGCAATGACAAAGTTATATATACCCTCTATCACCACTGATGGTGGTGGAGGGTATAACAAGTTGGAATGCTTTATTCGGCTATGCAGCTGCTGCCGAATCTTAAATACCCTCCACCAGCTACTTTTATGTTAATACTTTCTTAATTGATCAAATATTTGTATTTGTAAAAATAAAATTTCTCATGTCTTAAATAGAAAAACCCCAAGATTTAAACAGCTTAAATCTGTTACAATTACAAGATTTATTGAACATTACAAACGCCATTTCCTTTTAAAGCGCCCTAAGATATGCTTTTGCGATTTTTAATAATTTGTGTGAAAGATTTAAGGAAATTAAAATTTTCTGGGCAGAACCTAGTATGGGGATATGACCAATTATGGACCGATCGTAGAAAAATCTTTAAGTTACATTTCTGTATATAGAAGCTATATTTCAGTGAAATTCCCTTGTATGGGAGCTATGACCAATTAAGGACCGATCGGAAAAAAATTTCACAGTAACATTTCTGTATATAAGAGCAATACTTGTACCAAATTGTATATGGATATCTTAATTAAGTAATAAGTTATGTGCGTTTAGGTGATTTTAGGGAGAGGACCTTGTATGGGAACTATGACCAATTATGGGCCGATCGGAAAAAAAATTTCACGTTAATATTTCTGTATATAAGAGCAATACTTGTACTTGTATGGATATTTTAATTTAGTAATGAGTTATGCGCGTTTAAGTTATTTTGGGGGAGAGAACCTTGTATGGGAGTTATGACCAATTATGGAGCGATCGGAAAAAAATTTCACAGTAACATTTCTGTATGGATATCTTAACTTAGTAATGAGTTATGTGTTACGAAACCTTTTTTCTCCTCTTGGGTGTGTTGCCACCTCGACTAGCTCATTTGAGGCGTGGAGGCGTTATTTTTTTTTAGGTAGTCTGAAATTTTTACTCATAACGTTTTACGTCGTGAATCGATTTTACTGATTTTCAATACCAAACTGTACCGTTTAATAAAGAATGTTTTGAGTAAATTTCTTGACTTTCTATTGCTTCATTTTAACGTGAGCGTGTTTTACACAGACAGACGGATGGATGGACGGACGGACGTAGCTAAATCGACTCAAAATTCCATATGGATTAAGAATATACATACTTTGTTGGGTCTCAGATGAATATTTCTCGGTGTTACACACGCAATGACAAAGTTATATATACCCTCTATCACCACTGATGGTGGTGGAGGGTATAACAAGTTGGAATGCTTTATTCGGCTATGCAGCTGCTGCCGAATCTTAAATACCCTCCACCAGCTACTTTTATGTTAATACTTTCTTAATTGATCAAATATTTGTATTTGTAAAATTAAAATTTCTCATGTCTTAAATAGAAAAACCCCAAGATTTAAACAGCTTAAATCTGTTACAATTACAAGATTTATTGAACATTACAAACGCCATTTTCTTTTAAAGCGCCCTAAGATATGCTTTTGCGATTTTTAATAATTTGTGTGAAAGATTTAAGGAAATTAAAATTTTCTGGGCAGAACCTAGTATGGGGATATGACCAATTATGGACCGATCGTAAAAAAATCTTTAAGTTACATTTCTGTATATAGAAGCTATATTTCAGTGAAATTCCCTTGTATGGGAGCTATGACCAATTAAGGACCGATCGGAAAAAAATTTCACAGTAACATTTCTGTATATAAGAGCAATACTTGTACCAAATTGTATATGGATATCTTAATTAAGTAATAAGTTATGTGCGTTTAGGTGATTTTAGGGAGAGGACCTTGTATGGGAACTATGACCAATTATGGGCCGATCGGAAAAAAAATTTCACGTTAATATTTCTGTATATAAGAGCAATACTTGTACTTGTATGGATATTTTAATTTAGTAATGAGTTATGCGCGTTTAAGTTATTTTGGGGGAGAGAACCTTGTATGGGAGTTATGACCAATTATGGAGCGATCGGAAAAAAATTTCACAGTAACATTTCTGTATGGATATCTTAACTTAGTAATGAGTTATGTGTTACGAAACCTTTTTTCTCCTCTTGGGTGTGTTGCCACCTCGACTAGCTCATTTGAGGCGTGGATTCCCATCCTGCATACACACACTGGGTTGCATCAACAAAAAAATCAAAATCCTAAACACAACCTAATCAAAACAATACCATAACATTGAACATAACACCGAAATAAACATGGGTAAAGATGTCCTTCCCATTACGTTACCCTCCCAACCTTGGTCATCGTCTACCAATCTTAAATGACCACTTCTTTACTACATCATGTACTCGCCAAGCTTATCATCAAAGACGGCCCACTGTACCTAACTTTCTTCACAATTTACCAACACATTATGTTAATTTCTTTTCGAACAAATTTATTACAAATAAACTTACGCTAAACATATCGTCGTCCCGGAATTATCTTCACATATATCACAAAATCCAAAAAAATGAATTTTGGGGTAAAATTTGAAGATCTATCGATCTAATCAATCCACAGGTTTCTATCTCTTGTGGTTTACGAGATATTTTATTGTATATCCACTTTTCTTAAACATTTAATGTGTTATCTTACCGTATATGCCATTTTTGTGGATATACAACAAAAATTGTATGAAATTATTGAAATAAAAAAAAGTTGTGTTATCTTCACGCTTGTGTAAAAGATAAAAATACTGGAAATAGTCTACATATAACACCATCCGACACTCAAAATTAGACACGAACCAGATAATATAAGTCTGAAACTAGAGATTAAATGATGCTAAACTGCTTTCACAGCTTTTTATTTCGTGATCCTGTTTGCAAAATTTGATGTCAAAATAACAAGAAGAGTTGGGAAATATTTTGTGCTATTTTTGTTTTATTCTGCCAAGATCAAAATATGTCAAAAATGCCTTCAAATTTTTTTCTGAAAAAATAATACTGAAAACCTAAATAGATATTGGAGGATAAAAATGTTAAAAAACATTTTTGACATCTTCTTATCCTGACAGTATAAAATAAAAATAATACAAAATATTTCCCAACTCTTCTTGTTCTTTTGACAACAACTTTGGCATAGTTTGAGCAGTAGAATAATTTTTATTTTTTTTTTTTTTTGAAAAATTGACTTCTTTAAAACTTTGAAGTCCTTTAGAAAGGACACTGGTTTGTATTGTATTGTTGCACGGTGGTGTCATTGGAGACAAGTACTTACCTCATCGCTTACAAATAGGGAGTAAAAGAAGTACTTGTTGAGGAAGATGTTTCGTTTTAATAATAATAGAAAGAGCCAGCGAGTATACGAGCCAATGACTTCTGTTTGTTAGTCAAATATTCTACTCACTGCACTACTGCTTAACTATTTTATTGCCCGTCAAATAATAGTTTTTACATACAAATTTAATTTTCTTTTAAGTAATGCAAACGGTAAGTAGTTGTCATTGAAAAGTATGTTGTTTAGTAAGTACAAGTCATTTCCAGATTTTTGCTGGGTTTATATACGAAATCTGTATTCGCATTTTGTAATTGATATTGTTTAAAAAATTTTAATACAATCCAGTGTCCTTTTCAAAGCATTTCAAAGTTTTAAAGAAGTAAATTTAAAAAAAAAAATATTCTACTGCTCAAAAAATGCCACAGTTGTTGTCAAAAGAACAAGAAGAATTGGGAAATATTATGTATTATTTTAATTTTATACTGTCAGGATAAGAAGATGTCAACAATGTGTTTTAAAATTTTTATTCTCTAATATCTATTTAGGTTTTCAGTATTATTTTTTCAGAAAAAATTGTTAAGGCATTTTTGACATATTTTGACCCTGGCAGAATAAAACAAAAATAGCACAAAATATTTCCCAATTCTTCTTATTATTTTGACATCAAAGCAGGGTAAGCAGTAGTATTTATAAATTTTTTTAAAGTCCTTTTACAAGCAAACAGGATCATATGGTTTGTGTCTAATTTTGAGTGTCGGACGGTGTTATATGTAGACTATTTCCAGTATTTTTATCTTTTACACATGCGTGAAGATAACACAACTTTTTTTATTTCAATAATTTCATACAATTTTTGTTGTATATCCACAAAAATGGCATATACGGTAATATAACACATTAAATTTTTAAGAAAAGTGGATATACAATAAAATATCTCGTAAACCACAAGAGATAGAAACCTGTGGATTGATTAGATCGATAGATCTTAAAATTTTACCCTAAAAAATTACCCTAGCTCACTTTTTGGATTTTGTGATATGCGTGAAGATAATTCCGGGACGACGATATGTTCTCAAAGTTTTCTTTTGTTTTAATTGTCTTGCAAAAAAAGAACTAATTTTCCTTTCGTTTTCTCTCCAACTAATCTTATTAATGACATAAAACAAAATCACCCACAATTTGACAAATTATTTAAGGACCAGCTAATATCGTAGGTTTGGAGCCCTAAATCTGCTCCGACTTTAAATCAAAGATAAAATTTCCCAGCTATTCCCTGAAAGAGCTCTCTAAAGGATTTAAGGAATTTATCTTTACCCTTTACCGATTTTCTAAACTAAATTTACCTATTTTCTACTAGTTTGATCCTTTTACAATTAACGAATATACCTTAACAGGAAACTAAATTAAAATTTAGTCTATATAACATCCCAGCAAAAAATCTGAAATTTTTGGTAATAGCCAGTAGTTATTTCATACATTACTTGGTAATGAGTGTTCATTATCATCCATATTATTTCATTTAGCTGAATAGGTTATTACTGGTAAAGAACAAAACAATTTGGATTTGTTATGGCTCAATTGTCTAGGTCGTTTATTTAACAAACAGGAGGTTCGTGGTTCGAGCCCTGCTGGATACTGTTTATTTTTTTCAAAATGACATTCATTTATATATTTTTGTAAAATGCCGTTCTCAAAATTACAAAAAGCAACATGTTAATGGAGCATCGAGTAAGCGGCTGGAGTGAGAAACATAGAAAACAACTGAATGCCTGGGTTCAAATCCCGGCCGAGAATTATTTTTATTTTTGTTTTCTACATACAAAGTCGGCCCAAAATAACTAGCTATCACATAACATATTTGTAGGTTTATTTGTAACTAGTTATTTCGCAAAGTTTTTGTAATCAAATTAGTAACCATTTATTAATTTGTTTAAGGTAGGTACATATTATTTGAACCTCGTCGAACAAAAATAATTAGTTATTCACCCCAAAAGTAATTAGTATCCACGTGATTCCAATATTACTTTCTAGATTACTAGGTAATGAAAATTTTTGCTGGGATAATACCACCCTAATGCCACTTTAATATAATTTAATAATTATTGTCTTTTTAATGGGTTTAAATCTTGACTAATAAAATTTACATATTTTTTTTGTACTGTATTAATTTTACTGTGTAGTGGAGTATATAAAAGTTTCAATTTTCCATTCAAAGATGGCCCTCTGGCGGTTTTTAAAATTTATCCTGGACACACTACTTGACAGTAATTAAGTTTTCGTTTTTGAAATATAGATGACCCTGATGAACTTTAATTCTTCTTGGACACTATTTAATAAACGTAATCAAGTTTTGTTCTTGAAACATAGGTGTCCCTGATGATCCAAATTTTTGCTTGGAGACTCCTCGACAAACACGTCTTGTTTATTAAATCAACTGCGTTACCTGGCTTATTGTTGTTACCAATTTTACATTCAAATTAGATTTTCCTTAATTCGGCAGATAAGGATTGTGTGTCCCTCCAACTCTTCTTCCTTCTTTTCGAAACGTCTTGACATCTTCCTGTTTGGTTCAACTTTCCTCAATGAAGATATTTGTTGAAAACTTTTTGGACTTGTACTGATTTTTAACTTTTTATACCCTCCACCACCATCAGTGGTGATAGAGGGTATATATACACCGAGAAATATTCATTTGAGAACCAACAAAGTATATATATTCTTGCTCCTTATGAAATTCTGAGTCGATTTATATATGTCCGTCTAACTGTCTGTCTGTAGAAAACATGCTCACGTTAAAACGAAGCAACGGAACTTTATGAAATTCACCCAAAATATTCCTTGGTACCCTAAGCAGTTTGGTACTGAAAATCAGCAAGATCGGTAAAATAGGTTCAGAGTTATGAGTAAAAATTGTGCTTTTTCACATATTTATATGTATTTTTTACAAAAACTGCTGCATATAAATTGATGAATTTTGTCAGAGATATAACTCTTGGTGCCAGGATCAACATTGTTAAAAATCGGTTCACAATTACATATACCTCCCATACAAATGTACATATTCCCCGAAATTAATTTATTGTTAATAACCTCGGAAATAATGCCGATATCTTTACAATATTTTACAAATTTAAATTCTATGCCAATAGAATTCATATAAATAAGCAATTTTCTGAATCGGTCCATAATTGGTCATAGCTCCCATATAAGGTTACTTTCCGAAAAACTCTTAAACGCACTCATTACCAAATAACGATATTCATACAAACTATGGCACAAATATTGCTTTTATCTACAGAAATTTTACTGTACATTTTTTTCACGATCGGTCCACAATTGGTCATAGCTCCCATACAAGGTCTCCTTATCAAAATCACTTGAACGCATATTACTAATTACCAAATAATGATATCCATAAAAAATTTGGAACTTTGAGAATTGGCTTGAGAATCCACTGAATTGAAAATCGAGATCAGTCCACAATTTCTTGTACCACCCATAGGGATTAAAAAATTGATTATTGTTCCCAAAAATTAAATAAAAACTGTCCAAAACGAACAGTTGCTAGTTTTAAAATCTAACAGTTGCTAGTTTTACGCCATTCCCACTACACTATTAACTAGCTTCGTAATTGTTTGCAACTAATGTTCACATAGAAATTCTCTTTCCTGTTTGTGTAAAAAATTGTTGTTAACTCAAGATCCAATTAAATGTGCACATTGAGGAAGTGTAACTGTTAATTTCTTATGCTATTCAGCAACATCAGTGTTGATAAAAGTTATTCAGCAGCAATGTATTGTACAAACAGAAAATAACATGGCATTTTTATATGAAAAATATTAGTTAACGAAGGACAAAATAATGAAGTGGTGCAGTGGATGGAAGGGAGAATTAACAGAGTATTGCTAATTTTATGGGTCGCAGCTCATGTTGTCCTTAAGGAATTCATCCGACGGTTATTGTCCCTCAAGTACACCATCTGAAAAACTTTATTTTATCCAATATTTTTTTTTTTGTTATTTTAATGGCGTTCAAAGATTTAAAAATTATATGATATCTGATTTACTCAAATTTTTTCAACATTTAATCCAAAAGTATTTACATACACTAGGGTGATCGTTTGTTCGACGTTTTCCAAAAACCGGTTTTCGACTTTTTAAAAAAACTGGTTGACATTTTTCAATTTCAGAAAAAAAACGGTTAACCGGTTTTTTATTATAAATAACAAAATCTATTTTAATTTGAATAAAATAACGTTTATGTTTAAATTTGATTAGTAAAACATGGACCGAACTGATTTTTAACAGTTTAAAAGATTATCGGCTGTATTTATAAAAACTTATTTTAGGTTTATTAAACAATTTTAGGCCGTATTCAGGAAAATCGTATTTATAAACGTCAAATAGCTTAAAACTCCTTCAATAAACCATTGACAACTAGAAGAATTTTATTGTAGGCTCGACCCTTCTTTAAGCCAACAATAAGTTGATTTTAAAAAAATTTTTCTCAGATAAAGTTTTTTTCGGTAATTTTAGGTTAATAGCGAAAACTAATTATGGTTTCCTTTAAAATAAAATCTAAAAATTCTAATTTTAACGTTTACAAATTTGTGAATAAAATTGCAGAAAATTTTTAAACGATTATATTTTGGGAAAAAAAAGTTCAAATCTAGGCATTATTGGATTAATGCATGAATATTTGACAATATTCCAATTGGCCAGTGATTTGCTTTTTTCAATGTTTGTTGGTTAAATATAATGCCATAAAGAAATTTATCATGTAAATTATATTGATTACTGTTATACTAATGCAAAATATATTCGCCGGCGTTAAAATTAGTCAAATATCAAAGAAATTTATTATTTAATTAAATTACAAGGAAATTAAGTAAAAATAAGAAAATGTGCAACAGTGATGTATATTTTGTCGCCAAATATCCGTTATTCGGATACATTTAATAATAATTAGAAATTATTTGTTATTGTTCATACATCTGAACTAAATTGATTAATTGCTTAGTTTTAACGTGAGGGTATTTGAGGCAGACAGACAGACGAACAATTCCGAGTCAATTTAGCTGTGTTCGTCTGTCTGTCTGCCTCAAATACTCTCACGTTAAAACTAAGCAAAAGAAATCAGCCAAATTCACTGAAAATATTCACTATTGTCCTATGCAGTTTGGTATTAAAAATCGGTCCACAACGTAAATAATAAATATTAATTTAGTTCAGATGTATAAACAATAACAAATAATTTCTAATTATTATTAAAGGTATCCGAATAACGGATATTTGGCGACAAAATATACATCACTGTTTCACATTTTCTTATTTTTACTTATTTTCCTTGTAATTTAATTAAATAATAAATTTCTTTGATATTTGACTAATTTTAACGCCGGCGAATATAAATTGCATTAGTATAACAGTAATCAATATAATTTACATGATAAATTTCTTTATGGCATTATATTTAACCAACAAACTTTGAAAAAAGCAAATCACTGGCCAATTGGAATATTGTCAAATATTCATGCATTAATCCAATAATGCCTAGATTTGAACTTTTTTTCCCAAAATATAATCGTTTAAAAATTTTCTGCGATTTTATTCACAAATTTGTAAACGTTAAAATTAGAATTTTTAGATTTTATTTTAAAAGAAACCATAATAAGTTTTCGCTATCAACCTAAAATTACCGAAAAAAACTTTATCTGAGAAAAATTTTTTTAAAATCAACTTATTGTTGGCTTAAAGAAGGGTCGAGCCTACAATAAAATTCTTCTAGCTGTCAATGGTTTATTGAAGGAGTTTTAAGCTATTTGACGTTTATAAATACGATTTTCCTGAATACGGCCTAAAATTGTTTAATAAACCTAAAATAAGTTTTTATAAATACAGCCGATAATCTTTTAAACTGTTAAAAATCAGTTCGGGCCATGTTTTACTAATCAAATTTAAACATAAACGTTATTTTATTCAAATTAAAATAGATTTTGTTATTTATAATATAAAACCGGTTAACCGTTTTTTTCTGAAATTGAAAAATGTCAACCAGTTTTTTTAAAAAGTCGAAAACCGGTTTTTGGAAAATGTCGAACAAACGATCACCCTAGTGTATGTAAATACTTTTGGATTAAATGTTGAAAAAATTTGAGTAAATCAGATATCATATAATTTTTAAATCTTTTGAACGCCATTAAAATAACAAAAAAAATATTGGATAAAATAAAGTTTCAGATGGTGTACTTGAGGGACATTAACCGTCGGATGAATTCCTTAAGGACAACATGAGCTGCGACCCATAAAATTAGCAATACTCTGTTAATTCTCCCTTCCATCCACTGCACCACTTCATTATTTTGTCCTTCGTTAACTAATATTTTTCATATAAAAATGCCATGTTATTTTCTGTTTGTACAATACATTGCTGCTGAATAACTTTTATCAACACTGATGTTGCTGAATAGCATAAGAAATTAACAGTTACACTTCCTCAATGTGCACATTTAATTGGATCTTGAGTTAACAACAATTTTTTACACAAACAGGAAAGAGAATTTCTATGTGAACATTAGTTGCAAACAATTACGAAGCTAGTTAAAAGTGTAGTGGGAATGGCGTAAAACTAGCAACTGGTAGATTTTAAAACTAGCAACTGTTCGTTTTGGACAGTTTTTATTTAATTTTTGGGAACAATAATCAATTTTTTAATCCCTATGGGTGGTACAAGAAATTGTGGACTGATTTCGATTTTCAATTCAGTGGATTCTCAAGCCAATTCTCAAAGTTCCAAATTTTTTATGGATATCATTATTTGGTAATTAGTAATATGCGTTCAAGTGATTTTGATAAGGAGACCTTGTATGGGAGCTATGACCAATTGTGGACCGATCGTGAAAAAAAATGTACAGTAAAATTTCTGTAGATAAAAGCAATATTTGTGCCATAGTTTGTATGAATATCGTTATTTGGTAATGAGTGCGTTTAAGAGTTTTTCGGAAAGTAACCTTATATGGGAGCTATGACCAATTATGGACCGATTCAGAAAATTGCTTATTTATATGAATTCTATTGGCATAGAATTTAAATTTGTAAAATATTGTAAAGATATCGGCATTATTTCCGAGGTTATTAACAATAAATTAATTTCGGGGAATATGTACATTTGTATGGGAGGTATATGTAATTGTGAACCGATTTTTAACAATGTTGATCCTGGCACCAAGAGTTATATCTCTGACAAAATTCATCAATTTATATGCAGCAGTTTTTGTAAAAAATACATATAAATATGTGAAAAAGCACAATTTTTACTCATAACTCTGAACCTATTTTACCGATCTTGCTGATTTTCAGTACCAAACTGCTTAGGGTACCAAGGAATATTTTGGGTGAATTTCATAAAGTTCCGTTGCTTCGTTTTAACGTGAGCATGTTTTCTACAGACAGACAGTTAGACGGACATATATAAATCGACTCAGAATTTCATAAGGAGCAAGAATATATATACTTTGTTGGTTCTCAAATGAATATTTCTCGGTGTTACAAACGGAATGACACACTTATATATACCCTCTATCACCACTGATGGTGGTGGAGGGTATAAAAAGTTAAAAATTAGTACAAGTCCAAAAAGTTTTCAACAAATATCTTCATTGAGGAAAGTTGAACCAAACAGGAAGATGTCAAGACGTTTCGAAAAGAAGGAAGAAGAGTTGGAGGGACACACAATCCTTATCTGCCGAATTAAGGAAAATCTATTTTGAATGTAAAATTGGTAACAACAATAAGCCAGGTAACGCAGTTGATTTAATAAACAAGAAGTGTTTGTCGAGGAGTCTCCAAGCAAAAATTTGGATCATCAGGGACACCTATGTTTCAAGAACAAAAACTTGATTACGTTTATTAAATAGTGTCCAAGAAGAATTTAAGTTCATCAGGGTCATCTATATTTCAAAAACGAAAACTTAATTACTGTCAAGTAGTGTGTCCAGGATAAATTTTAAAAACCGCCAGAGGGCCATCTTTGAATGGAAAATTGAAACTTTTATATACTCCACTACACAGTAAAATTAATACAGTACAAAAAAAATATGTAAATTTTATTAGTCAAGATTTAAACCCATTAAAAAGACAATAATTATTAAATTATATTAAAGTGGCATTAGGGTTATATTATGTTATATAGACTAAATTTTAATTTAGTTTCCTGTTAAGGTATATTCGTTAATTGTAAAAGGATCAAACTAGTAGAAAATGGGTAAATTTAGTTTAGAAAATCGGTAAAGGGTAAAGATAAATTCCTTAAATCCTTTAGAGAGCTCTTTCAGGGAATAGCTGGGAAATTTTATCTTTGATTTAAAGTCGGAGCAGATTTAGGGCTCCAAACCTACGATATTAGCTGGTCCTTAAATAATTTGTCAAATTGTGGGTGATTTTGTTTTATGTCATTAATAAGATTAGTTGGAGAGAAAACGAAAGGAAAATTAGTTCTTTTTTTGCAAGACAATTAAAACAAAAGAAAACTTTGAGAACATATCGTCGTCCCGGAATTATCTTCACGCATATCACAAAATCCAAAAAGTGAGCTAGGGTAATTTTTTAGGGTAAAATTTTAAGATCTATCGATCTAATCAATCCACAGGTTTCTATCTCTTGTGGTTTACGAGATATTTTATTGTATATCCACTTTTCTTAAAAATTTAATGTGTTATATTACCGTATATGCCATTTTTGTGGATATACAACAAAAATTGTATGAAATTATTGAAATAAAAAAAGTTGTGTTATCTTCACGCATGTGTAAAAGATAAAAATACTGGAAATAGTCTACATATAACACCGTCCGACACTCAAAATTAGACACAAACCATATGATCCTGTTTGCTTGTAAAAGGACTTTAAAAAAATTTATAAATACTACTGCTTACCCTGCTTTGATGTCAAAATAATAAGAAGAATTGGGAAATATTTTGTGCTATTTTTGTTTTATTCTGCCAGGGTCAAAATATGTCAAAAATGCCTTAACAATTTTTTCTGAAAAATAATACTGAAAACCTAAATAGATATTAGAGAATAAAAATTTTAAAACACATTGTTGACATCTTCTTATCCTGACAGTATAAAATTAAAATAATACATAATATTTCCCAATTCTTCTTGTTCTTTTGACAACAACTGTGGCATTTTTTGAGCAGTAGAATATTTTTTTTTTTAAATTTACTTCTTTAAAACTTTGAAATGCTTTGAAAAGGACACTGGATTGTATTAAAATTTTTTAAACAATATCAATTACAAAATGCGAATACAGATTTCGTATATAAACCCAGCAAAAATCTGGAAATGACTTGTACTTACTAAACAACATACTTTTCAATGACAACTACTTACCGTTTGCATTACTTAAAAGAAAATTAAATTTGTATGTAAAAACTATTATTTGACGGGCAATAAAATAGTTAAGCAGTAGTGCAGTGAGTAGAATATTTGACTAACAAACAGAAGAAACAGTAGTGGCTCGTATACTCGCTGGCTCTTTCTATTATTATTAAAAACGAAACATCTTCCTCAACAAGTACTTCTTTTACTCCCTATTTGTAAGCGATGAGGTAAGTACTTGTCTCCAATGACACCACCGTGCAACAATACAATACAAACCAGTGTCCTTTCTAAAGGACTTCAAAGTTTTAAAGAAGTCAATTTTTCAAAAAAAAAAAAAAAAATAAAAATTATTCTACTGCTCAAACAATGCCAAAGTTGTTGTCAAAAGAACAAGAAGAGTTGGGAAATATTTTGTATTATTTTTATTTTATACTGTCAGGATAAGAAGATGTCAAAAATGTTTTTTAACATTTTTATCCTCCAATATCTATTTAGGTTTTCAGTATTATTTTTTCAGAAAAAAATTTGAAGGCATTTTTGACATATTTTGATCTTGGCAGAATAAAACAAAAATAGCACAAAATATTTCCCAACTCTTCTTGTTATTTTGACATCAAATTTTGCAAACAGGATCACGAAATAAAAAGCTGTGAAAGCAGTTTAGCATCATTTAATCTCTAGTTTCAGACTTATATTATCTGGTTCGTGTCTAATTTTGAGTGTCGGATGGTGTTATATGTAGACTATTTCCAGTATTTTTATCTTTTACACAAGCGTGAAGATAACACAACTTTTTTTTATTTCAATAATTTCATACAATTTTTGTTGTATATCCACAAAAATGGCATATACGGTAAGATAACACATTAAATGTTTAAGAAAAGTGGATATACAATAAAATATCTCGTAAACCACAAGAGATAGAAACCTGTGGATTGATTAGATCGATAGATCTTCAAATTTTACCCCAAAATTCATTTTTTTGGATTTTGTGATATATGTGAAGATAATTCCGGGACGACGATATGTTTAGCGTAAGTTTATTTGTAATAAATTTGTTCGAAAAGAAATTAACATAATGTGTTGGTAAATTGTGAAGAAGGTTAGGTACAGTGGGCCGTCTTTGATGATAAGCTTGGCGAGTACATGATGTAGTAAAGAAGTGGTCATTTAAGATTGGTAGACGATGACCAAGGTTGGGAGGGTAACGTAATGGGAAGGACATCTTTACCCATGTTTATTTCGGTGTTATGTTCAATGTTATGGTATTGTTTTGTTTAGGTTGTGTTTAGGATTTTGATTTTTTTGTTGATGCAACCCAGTGTGTGTATGCAGGATGGGAATCCACGCCTCAAATGAGCTAGTCGAGGTGGCAACACACCCAAGAGGAGAAAAAAGGTTTCGTAACACATAACTCATTACTAAGTTAAGATATCCATACAGAAATGTTACTGTGAAATTTTTTTCCGATCGCTCCATAATTGGTCATAACTCCCATACAAGGTTCTCTCCCCCAAAATAACTTAAACGCGCATAACTCATTACTAAATTAAAATATCCATACAAGTACAAGTATTACTCTTATATACAGAAATATTAACGTGAAATTTTTTTTCCGATCGGCCCATAATTGGTCATAGTTCCCATACAAGGTCCTCTCCCTAAAATCACCTAAACGCACATAACTTATTACTTAATTAAGATATCCATATACAATTTGGTACAAGTATTGCTCTTATATACAGAAATGTTACTGTGAAATTTTTTTCCGATCGGTCCTTAATTGGTCATAGCTCCCATACAAGGGAATTTCACTGAAATATAGCTTCTATATACAGAAATGTAACTTAAAGATTTTTTTACGATCGGTCCATAATTGGTCATATCCCCATACTAGGTTCTGCCCAGAAAATTTTAATTTCCTTAAATCTTTCACACAAATTATTAAAAATCGCAAAAGCATATCTTAGGGCGCTTTAAAAGAAAATGGCGTTTGTAATGTTCAATAAATCTTGTAATTGTAACAGATTTAAGCTGTTTAAATCTTGGGGTTTTTCTATTTAAGACATGAGAAATTTTATTTTTACAAATACAAATATTTGATCAATTAAGAAAGTATTAACATAAAACCATTGGACTCACGATACTTTCAAAATTAACAATTCATATACGTAAATATGTCCCTTTTATGCCTGTTTATGTACAAGAAATTTATTTAAAATAATACACATTTATTATATTTTGTTCCGTTATGTAATTTTTCATGAAAAATATAACAAAAATAAATAAAATCCAATATTTTATGTGTATTATTTGAATTTAAACATACAAAATGTGTTGTTCAATAATACGAATTTTTCGGTATTACGAAAGGGCCTGACACTATATAATTCGTACTAGTGGACGTCCACTGTATATATATATATATATATATATATATATATATATATATATATATATATATACATTTAAATATATATATATATATATATATATATATATATATATATATATATATATATATATATATATATATATATATTTCTTGGTGAAGAAAGAACAATGACAGTGAGAGGTAGCTAGCTGATGCATACATATGTATGTGTGTTTGGTAGGGTGATCGACTCGGTTTTCCAAATAGGACTAGAGTATATTTTTCTAACACACCTTTTGATTTTCCTAATAAATTAACAAATTTTATTTGTAAAATTTATTGGAATAACTGTTTGATACCATTTCATCAATCTTAAGATTATATTCCAACTAGATTTTTTTACCCGGCGTTGCCCGGGGTTTTAAGTGGTTTCATAACATTATACATAAGTATTCTCCCGTTAGAGTAAAATCTACTTTATGTCTATAGATAAATTTCTGAAAATTTTCAACATTCAGAAATATAAAAATTTCGTTGACTTTAAAAACATACCATAGCATTTATGAAATAAAAATAATTTACTCATTTTACCCTTCACTAAGAGATTACTTTACAAATTTTTTGCCAATTTATATAGCTAAAAGATTCCAAAATTATTATTCTAATATGTATTATCTAGTTTGGTAAAACTATGTAGTTAGGTAAAACTATTTAGCTTAGGAGAAAGAATAATTCTTGACTTAAACCATAAAGTGCTAATTTTTCTCTAACTCTTCATGCTTACAAAAATGAAGGTCTCCTTATGAAGAAACTCCTTACAATTTCTATGTGATCTTATAAAGCTATAAAAGAGATTACATTGAATTTGAACAATATTTATAAAAGGTACCAACACAGTACCAAAAATACTACCTATACTACCCTCTTTCTCCATTGAATTATTCAAATTTATGTATTTTGTTTAATATATTTTGTATCATTTCAGAAATCGATGTTGTAGAACATTTATTAACAAAATCACGGCAGAGAGGAACCTTTCCCTCTTTAATGATGTTTTGCATCGATTACGGAAAAATATTAATAAAAAATATATATTTCTCAAATTTCATAAAATTACAAAAAATGTAGCAAAGGAACACATTTAGCCGTTTTTGCCCGTTTAGTTTGAATTTCTTTTCCTGTTTTTCCCTTTAGGAGTGGACTTTCGAATACACATATCTCTGAAACTAAAAACTCATCGTCTAAAATAGTTTTACTTTAGAACGAAAAAAAAGACAGACAGAAACATAGAAGTAAAATTTTTTTTGTTTTTTTTTTCGCCTTTTCTCCTATTTCGAAACGGAACTTTGCTACATAATACATATTTCAGACACTTTAAAGCAGTCAAGAGCAGAATTGCGATTCGAATACTCGAGTATGACGTCCTAAGCGAGCAATCTAAGTACTTAGAGTGCAATATATGCGTAATCCAACATATCATACACTATAACAATTTAGAGTGCTATATTCGGCTGAGCCGAATCTTAAATACCCTCCACCAGCTACTTTTATATTAATAATTTTTTAATTGTTCAAATATTTGTAGAAATAAGTTTTCTCATGTCTTAAATAGAAAAACCCCAAGATTTAAACAGCTTAAATCTGTTACAATTCCAAGATTTGTTGAACATTACAAACCCCATTTTCTTTTATATTTTTATAGCGCCCTTAGATATGATTTAACGATATTTAATAATGTGCATGTATGCATGTGTGTGAAAGATTTAAGGATTTTCAAAATACATATATATAATTTTGTTCTACACAAATTGTTTTTAGGGGCAGGACCTAGTATGGGAGATATGACCAATTATAGACCGATCGTAAAATATTCTTTAAGCAAAATTTCTGTACATAAAAGCTATATTTCAGTCAAATTTTGTATCTATATCGTAATTTAGTAATAAGTAATGTGTGTTCAAGTGATTTTCTGAAGGGACACTTGCATGGGACCGACCGCACCCATGTTATGGACCGATCGTAAAAAAATCTTGAAATAGAATTTTTGTATACCAAACTAATATTTGTGCCAAATTTTGTATCAATAGCTTTATTTGGTAATGAGTAATGTGCGTTTAAGAGATTTTCGTAAAAGGACCTTGTATGGGAGCTATGACCAATTATGTATATTAAGACAAAATTTCAAAATTCTGTATCTATATCATTATTTGGCAATGCATATTGTGCATTTAAGTGATTTTCTGGAGGGGGCCTAGTATGAGAGCTATGACCAAATATGGACCGATTGCAAAACAATTTTATAGTGTAATTTATGTATATAAGAGCAATATTTGTGCTAAATGTATGGATATCAATATTTTGTAATGAGTTATGTGCGTTTAAGCGATTTTTGGCCAATTTTTGACCAATTATGGACCGATCGGAAAAAACTTCCATAATAATATTTCTGTATATGTGAGCAATACTTGTACCAAATTTTATATGGATATCTTAATTTAGTAATGAGTTATGTGCGTTTAAGTGATTTTCGGAAGGAGACCTTGTACGGGAGCTATGACCAATTATGGACCGATCGAAAAAAAATTTCATAGTAATATTTCTGTGCATATGAGCAATACTTGTACCAAATTTTATATGGATATCTTAATTTAGTAATAAATTATGCGCGTTTAAGTGATTTTCGGCAAGGGTCCTTGTATGGGAGCTATGACCGATTATGGACCGATCGGAAAAAATTTCATAATAATATTTCTGTGCATATGAGCAATACCTATTCCAAATTTTATATGGATATCTTAATTTAGTAATGAGTTATGCGCGTTTAAGTAATTTTCGGGAAGGGAGCTTGTATGGGAGCTATGACCAATTATGGACCGATCGGAAAAAAATTCCACAGTAATATTTCTGTGTATATGAGTAATACTTATTCCAAATTTTATATGGATATCTTAATTTAGTAATGAGTTATGCGCGTTTAAGTGATTTTCGGGAAGGGTCCTTGTATGGGAGCTTTGACCAATTATGGACCGATCGCAAAAAAATTGCATAGAAATATTTCTGTATATGAGAGCAATACTTGTACCAAATTTTATATGGATATCTTAATTTAGTAATGAGTTATGTGCTTTTAAGTGATTTTCGGGAGGGGACCTTGTATGGGAGCTATGTCCAATTATGGACCGATCCAGAAAATTTTTTCTCGCGATGAATTCTATTGACATAAGATTTTAATTTGTAAAATTTTGTGAAGATATCGACATTCTGACGGAAGTTATTAACAAAAAACTCATTTTCCGGGAATATGTGCTTTTGTATGGGAGGTATATGAAATTATGGACCGATTCTGGCAATTTTCAGCAGGAATCAAGATCTTGTGTAGAAACGAATGTATGATGACTTTCATGAAATTATCTTGCATAGTTTTCGAGAAAATTACATCAGAATGTGTAAAAAATGCTTATTTTTTTCGGAGTTGTTTTAAATTTTGATTCATATCTTTTCCCGATTTGAACCGATTTCGCTCATTTTCAATACCAAACTGTACCGGATAATAGTGAATATTTTGGGTGAATTTGGTTAAATTATATTGCTTCGTTTTAACGAGAGCGTGTTTTACACAGACAGACAGACGGACGGACGGACAGACGGACATAGCTAAATCGACTCAGAATTTCATAAGGACCCAGAATATATACACTTTGTTGGGTCTCAGATGAATATTTCTTGGTGTTCACGGAATGACAAAGTTATATATACCCTCTATCACCACTGATGGTGGTGGAGGGTATAATTATAACATAGATTACGATTTAAGCAGAGTTAGCTGCCTTTTTCATGTTGTTTTTTGTTTTTATTTCTTTAAAAAAAAAAAAAACTTAACTAAAGTACCGTTTTATTTTTCTTTTGTACACTACATACATAGCTGCCAGATTTGACGATTTATCGTCATTTTGACGATTCTTCGCTTCAAAAATAGCAAAGTGACGATTTGACGATTTTTTCCTTGAAACTGACGATTTTTGAAAAATTAAAAAAATTAAAGATTTTATTTTTTTTTTATTTTACAGTGAAAAAAAGGAAATTAATATTAAACTTGGAATTCAGTAAAAATAGAATTTATATTATAATGAAAACTAGAAGTTAAATTCTATTATAAAACATTCACAAGTCGAAAAAGTGTGTTTTGAGTTTTAAGCTCTCAAAGCTTAAACATATTTTACATCTAAATGTGTATGCTATGTACATTATTTCTTATAACTTTTGAAGAGATCAACAGATCTGAACCAAATTTTCACACTGTATAAGTTAAATCCAGTACAAACAAGTTTTGTAAAAGAACTAAATTTTACGAAGAAATCTCACCAAGTTTATTCTTTTTATATCTACCCAGCAAAAAATAGTGCATCCTCTGAAGCAGATTTGTAAGGCAGAGAGCAGTTGTTACTGCTTCCACTTGTTATAAAAGAATATATGATTTTTATATGGGATTCCTCTCGTAGAGGCTCTGCCTAAGGAATCCAAAATGTGCATATTTCATATTGTTGAAATTGCGCTAATTTTAGTGAATTAATATTATTTTTCAACACTGAACATTGATTTAAATTTAGAAAGATGCAAAAATTACGTGATTTTAGAGCTGTTGAGAAGCAAATTTCTACACCACAAACAATAATTGCTGAATTTATGCCTTCCAAAATCTTTTTTGTAAGGCAATAATTTTAAGATGCATTAGAAGAAGGAGTTAAAGATGCAGTAGTTATATTTATTGCTTCCAAATCAAGAATATTTTTTGTTGGATAAGTACTTGTTTACAGAAAACTTTAAAAAATTTTACAAACAGTTTTATGCTTAAAAAGATTAAAATATTCCTTGTGCACCAAAACAAGCAATATTTTGATGCAACAAACTTTGAGAAATTTAAGGAAAAAGATGAACAAGTTTCTATACCTAAAAACTATATGTGAACACTATGTAATTTTAGCAGTATTTATGTTTGATATTTTTAAAAATGCCAGAACATTGAAAACATTATGAGAACATTAGAAAAGAATTAACATTACTGTCGAATATTCTTCAAAACTCAAAGTTTATTGAATCTTGAGCAATAATATTCCGTATTTTTCAAATTTTACATAAATATGTATTAATATAATATATTTTTAAATATATTTCATCTTAAAATATTACAATATTTTTAATATTTTATAAAAATTTTAAGCTTTCATATTCTCCGATTTTCTTTACGATTTCTTAAAACCAAAATGACGATTATTTAAAAATTTATCGGGAAATTGACGATTTTTTCAAAAATTCATCTGGCAGCCCTGACTACATACATGAAAAGAAGAATATTTTTGTTTCAGTTTAAAGTTGATCTTTTGTAAGTGACGTTGTGTTTTGTTAAAAAAGTTATTTTATTGTAAAAATTTAAAATAAGTGTGCTGATCTAAATGGCAGAAACGGACTTAAAAATTGGTGTAAATTTACTTCATATATTCTAGTTTTAATACTGACCGAAAGTTTCAAAAGAAAAGTAAGATTCATTCATTTATCTTCGTTAAAATTGTTTAATTATATTTTTATTGAATTAACTATAATACATGTTTATTATTTGATGATCATTTTTAAATAAACTTGCATAATTTTAAAATAAATATAAAAAATATATATTTTTTCTATAACAAAATCGGAAGACATGGTACTTTAACTTACAAATGCAAATAGGATTGTAATCTACATACATTACATTCATATTTGCAAGCGTTTATAGGCGTCTCATTAACTTCGCTTAGAACTCCACACATTATGTATGTGAAATTTTAATTTGTCTTAATGATATTATGGCTTACATTCTAAGCGAGAGCACATCGATGACACAGCCTAGGACACTTTTATGTTAAATCTAAGTGGAAGAATAAGTGAAAGCATCAGCACTGACTGCCACGAAATATCACTTAGATAAGCGAGTACATAATGTGTATTTTTACCGCTGGGAAGCTTGCGTGTATTGGTGTGTCTGTGTTTAAGTGAAATGAAAACTTGTTTGTTGTTTTGTTTTAATACACATAGCAAAATGTTTGATGTTAATTGGGAAAAAAAATAATTGATTATAAAAAAAAACATTAAAAAAAAAATGAAAAAGAATTATAAATTTTTATAGATAATATTCATTATTTATAAAAATATTTAGTTTTTCATGAAATTACATTTTATTTTTCCACGCTTTATTGAAAAAAAATATTGAAATAATTTATTAATGTATAAATGTAAGGTGTATTTGCACGCAAACTATTTTATTTTGTTTATGAACAACTTTTTGCAGTGTATGTTGACTTGAATACGGTTCTCTGCTGCTTAATACACACAATTAATACTTGATAGTATGTGTCTGCTCACCACTGCTTTAAAGGCTTAATTAGAAATGGTTTTGCTTGAGTATAGGCAATAATTAGTATTTACTCTCAAAAGTACGAATTTTGTCGCTTTTTCATCCACATACACCTTCTTGTCCCTTCTTATCCAAGTTTTGGAAAACAATATAGCCTATCACACCATACACTTATATATCTAACTATGTTTCAAATTTAAAGAAAATCGTTCCAGCCGTTTAAGTGTAATTACAAACATTATGCGCACGCTACAGGTCGCAATTTGATGAAGTTTGGCACATACTCTTGCAAGGACGAATCCTATTGAAAATGGTTAAAATCGGACCATTATTTCGCATAACCCCTGAATATTGCTTTTGAGCTCATAAATATGTTAATTATTCTTGTATCACACAAAAAATCGGCAAAACTTAGTTTTATATAAGTTTTAATGACACTGCTGATTTTCGTAATGATCGGTCCTCATTTGATCACATCCCATATATAAAGTCCCCTTCATAAAAGGACATGATGGTTCAAATTCTCTTATAGGCACAAAAATTTACTGCGATATTCTACATAAATAACTTTAACGTAGACGTAAAACGATTTACCAAAATTTATAAGGATAAGCCCTCATATAATCCTATTTTAGAAAATCCCTTTTTGTGTCAATAAATTGTTAAAATATTTCTGAATTAAGGTAAAAATTAATTTAAATGCTTTATTATTAAAAAAGTTGTTGTAGACATCATATGGTCGGCCATGCCCAACTATAAATTTTTACGTTTATTTATTTGTTTTATTTATTAATTGAAGTAGTTTGAATTGTCTGAACATTAATTGAGTCCCTTTACGCAGCAAATACAAATTTCCCTTTTTTACCCATTTTTCCCCTTAGACTGGGGTTTCTAAATATATGGACATATGTGTGAGACTCTCAATATCAAAGTTTATAATATTTTGGATTCAGAATAGAAAAAAAGTACTCATTTTGTCGGATTTTCGCCATTTGGCCTATTTTTTGCCCCCTTCCGCTTCAATTTTCATAACGGCACTTTGCTAATATATATTTCTAACAAATTAAGTAGTTTAATCGAAAATGCTATTGCTTAATGATAGACAAAATCAGTATTTACTATCAAAAGTACTCATTTTGTCCGTTTTTCACTCATTTTACCCCCCTTTTTGCCCCTCCAAGACCTAGTACTGAAAAAAATATAGCCTATAACACTCTCCAAGTATAAATTCTTACACGGAAGTGTCAATTTTAGTCGAAGTCGATAAAGCCGTTTACAATGCGGGCGATGGCGACAGATCGATCTTCGACTCTAACCATGTTCCAAATTTGAAGAAAATCGGTCCAGCCGTGTAGGC
The DNA here is from genome assembly GCF_015586225.1 of Lucilia sericata. Lineage (NCBI taxonomy): Eukaryota > Metazoa > Arthropoda > Insecta > Diptera > Calliphoridae > Lucilia > Lucilia sericata. Next base: position 103,731 of record NW_023994643.1, read on the forward strand.
GTGATTGACGAACAAACAAACAAACGAACAGACTTACAAAGAGATTTATAATATATATTAGAAAAAGTTATATTGTAAATTTTATTAGATTTAAATGTCTCTGTCTCTGACTTCATATAAAAAGATTACTTTATAGTCTATTTTTGATATAAGCACTTTTCACATATATGCCATCTACCCGTGACTATTAAAAGTGATGTTGTAAGAAAAAACTTCACGATATTGTCACACACGAAATTTTTTTCTAAAAAATTATTTTCAAAATCGCAAACCACTACTACAACAAAAAAAATTATCGTATATTAACTAGTAACGATCCGAAGTTTTTGTTGAAGAAGATTAACGAATTTTTAAATTTTGTAGATTTTTTGTGATATTTTTGCTTAGAGCAAGATATATATTCAAATATTTTATTTGTAAAAATAGAATATACAACTGTAACTAACATCTTCAAGCTAAAACAGACTTATACCCTTATTCTATAATTTTTCGTTCTTTTCTGTAAATGTACAGAAACAGGCGTTAGCATGAATATTTTGTATTCTATAATAATAACAGTTTAAAAATTGGTTTGTGAATTTGATAAACATTTCAAAATTACCAGATACACAATTTTATTAAGTTTGAACAATTTAAAAAAAAAAAAAAAATTTTTCGAAATTAAAAAAAGTTTGATGTGGTAATATATTTTCAATTTTACTTTATACGGTAACAGAAATTGTTTGTCAAAATTATTTTAATTATTTTGTTTATTTTCAGTGCTTTTTAAGAAAAAAAAAATAAAAAAAAATTATAGTTTTTTTGCTATTTTACCCAATTTAAACCCAAATGTTTATACGGATGTCAAAGTTGTTCGTGTAATATTTAAGGATTCCATTTCACAAAATTCTGTTCTTCAATGTTTAAAAAATTGTCCATACAAAATTTGAAGACTCTTGCAGTTACAGTTTTATGAGACATTATGAAAATTTCAAGAAAATAAGTCTTGCCGTTTTAGTTAAAATGTTATAAATAGCCAGAAAATTGGTAGCTTTTCATCTTTTTTATAAATTTTTACCTCCTAAACGTTCGAATTTCTTCTTTTTTACCCCTAAATATTCGAATTTCCAAATATCCCTCCAAAAATACAACTACGGTCAAAATTTCATTATTCTTGGTTCAGACGTTTGGACTGTGAAATGATGAATCATTTACTAATACTTAGATGAAAATGATGTCTGTTGTTCATGTGAATAATGGATTTCGCATAAAACACAAAAACAACTTTTTTCATCCAATTTAAAGAAATTATGACATATTTCATTTGTTACATTTCATTTCGTTACTAACAGAGCACTTTTATGTTAAAAACATAGCATTTTACACAAAATGTTTATAGAATACAAAAATTTAAAAAATACAAAAATTTAAGTTATAGAAAAAGGGTATAAAATTATTTATTTTTTAAATGTAATGCATTTATAAAAATAATATTTATTTCTTTAATAAGCATGAACTTTTATTTTTTTTATATTCATGAAAAATTAATATAAACGATTTTCTTTATAAGCACATTGTGCCATATACAAAAAATTTTGTTTATAATCACTTTAGCGATATACATAGTCCTCAATTTGTGTGCAATTAAGGGTTGTGACTATAAGCGAAAAGTTCTGTATTTTATTTAAATTGAATAAAGACATGTACTGAAGAAATTTCTTAGTTTTTTTTCGCAATATAAAAGAAAAAATTTAAAAGAATACTTGTGTACATTATTTCACATTGAGTTTCCCTTTAAAGTGTTTGTGTTATCAAAAAATTATTTTAATAAATAAGATTGAAAGTTAAGAAAATTTGATTGCACAAAATATTACATATAAAATATATAAATTATTGGAAGTTCGCCAATTTATCCAAATGGTAATTTAGATTTTAATGTAACGTATGAAAATTTTGAATAATATAATAATTTCCCAGATATACGAAATTTTGTACTTAATTCATATGGGAAATGCCAAGGTCCCATTGAAAGTTCGCCCATTTTTCTCTAAATGTTCGCATGAATGTCACTGTTTTTCAGGTAAAATTTGAATTTTTCTAGCTCTAATAGTTTCTCAGATGTATATCTGAGAATTTTTATATTTAATTCATATGGGAGGTTCGAATTTGCTAGTCCGTCAATCTATTACCCAAATGTTGACATTAATGTCAAAGGATTTTTGCACTAATAGTTTCCCAGATATACGATTTTTTCTATTTAATTCATATGGGAGGTTCCAACCACCCCTAATGAAAGTCCACCCATTTTCCCCGAAATGTTGAAATAAATGTTAAATTTCTTTGTGCAAAATTTAAAGATTTTGGTCTATTAGTTTCCCAGAAAAACGAAAACTCCAATTTATTACCCAAATGTTCACATGGATGTCAAAGTTGCTGTTGCAAATTTTGAGAATTTTAGGTCTAATAGTTTCTCAGATATACGAAATTTTCTATTTAATTCATATGGGGGGTTCTAAGCCCCCCTAATGAAAGTCCGCCCTTTTCCCCAAAATGTTCATATAAATATTAAAGTTCTTCGTGCAAAATTTTACGAAGCTAGCTCGAATTTCCCAGATAAACGAATTTTTGTATTTAATTCATATGGGTGCCACGCCCCTACTGCTAGTACCCCCCTTTTTTCCTTAAATAGTCATATTGATCCTAAAGTGGGTCCTACGAAATTTGAAGACTCTATTTGTTATATTTTCTCAGATATATTGATTTAGGATTTTCTTCATATGGAAGGTGCCACGACCACTATCGCCATTCCGCCCATTTTATCCAAAAATATTCTTATGGACGTCAAAGTTTTGCATACAAAATTTGAGGACTGTAGCTCTTGCAGTTTCGAGATATCCGACTTTTAATACTTATTTTGTATGTGGGCGTGGCACGTCGTCCACTTAAAATATTGAACTAAAAACAAACAAACACACATTCATTTTATATATATAGATAGATGCATACATATAGCACTTATATTTGTTTTATTATTTAGAAATACATATTACTACTTAAAGCAATTTGGAAGGAAACCCCAAGATAAATTATACAACAATATTTGAATATAATGCAGATAGCATAAAGGAACAATCTTGTAAACATTTATACCAAAATATGAAGTAAATGGATAACATAAGTGAAAGTAGTTAGTTTGAAAGGAAAATGTATATAGTATATCAAATCTAAAGAAATACAACTAGACCACTATCGATCCTGTTGTACGTATTTTGTTATTTTTTACCTTATTTTACCGTAAAGCTTTTACAACCGTATTTTTATACCGTCAACAAAAACGTATACAACATTTACCATACGAGACTCTCCAGCTTTATTATTGATGTCTTATGTTTAAAACATATTTAGTTCACACCTATCAAAACATTTGATATAAAACCTTAAAAAACGTACAAATCTGTAATCTGGAATAAAATTTTCGTTGGCTGTATAATAACAAAGTTTCTTCATATTTACACCCCATTTTGCAGTATTTAGGTAAATTTTTGGTTCTGTGTAGGGTCAAACGACGGCCGATGATTATAATAACTGGCACGGTCATTTATGTCTATATAAAACTTAGTTGTGCCAATGAGATAGTAGTATACTTGACGTAGTTATGAGTTAAAAACCCTAAATCGGAAGGTAAGGTTGTATGGGGGCTAGGTGAAATAATGGACCGATTTCAACCATTTTCAATAGGCATCGTCCTTGCAAAAAACTCATATGGTCTAAATTTTATGGAAATATTTTGCAAATTGTGGCCTGTAGCTTGCGTACAAGGTTTACATGGACAGCGAGCCAGCCGGACAGACGGACGGACATGTCTTAATCGAATCAGAAAGTGATTCTGAGTAGATCGGTATACTTTAAGGTGGGTGTAGGACCAATATTTTTATGCGTTACAAACATCAGCACTTATAATATCCCCACTATAGTGGTGTACGGTATAAAAATATTATAGGTTTATTATCGGATAATAAGCAAAAGTAGGAAAAATGGTATGCATAAATGATTAATAGCCTAAAATACAATAAAATGAAAAAAATTATTGTAAGATTCATCCTTCTTTAAAGCAACAATTAGTGACAATTGGTATTTGTTTATGTTTTGTACAAAGTTTGTTTTGTTTGATATAAAAAAATTTTTAAGTGTTAAAGAACAATGGATGCCATAAATACAATATTGCAAATAGGTAAGTACATTAAAATAAAACTGTTTAATAAAAAATATGTATTTCAACAGAAAATTTAAGCCAGATGCCCTAAAATTTACAAATAAAGGGTAGATCCCTTCACGATACCAGACAAACAATTTAAAATTAAATATCGTTTTAATAAATCGACGATAAGAAAAATCGTAAATTTAGACAGAGATAAAATTATATTCGACAGGAGGGGATTTACGCCTGATTTGTTGGGGACGTGGTGAGGAAGTACAAATAAATTTTAGTTTCAAGATGATGCCGGTGACCTTCATGGACTCACGCAGTCAACCGTTTCACGGATTTGTAAAAGAGTGGGTCATGTCAGAATCTCTCGAGGAGGAAGCATTGTTAATGAGAGCTTTTAAATTAATCCGTGACTTCCCAGAAGTAATTGGTGCAATAGATGGCATCCATATAAGAATTAAGAAAACTGGTGGCGACATGGCCCAATATTATATAAATAGAAAAGGATACAGGTAAACATCTTCTAATGAATAAATAATAAAGTTTGTTTCAGTTTTTGTCGTTTTTAAGGTAATTTGTGACGTACAACTAAGAATACGAGACATTGTTGCAAGGTGGAGGGGTACAACCCCTCCACCCATGACTGCATAATTTTTAATGAATCTACAATAAAACAAAGATTTGAACTAGGCGAAGACTACTTGGGGACTCAGGATATAAATTAACGCCATATCTGTTTACTCCTTTGCTTCATACCGTTAATGAAAAAGAAGCTAAGTATAACGTGGCTCATATTGCTTCAAGGAATACGGTTGAGCGATGATTTGGAGTGTGGAAGCAAAGATTTCGTTGCTTACTACATGGAATGACAATAAGTTTAGCAAATGTAAAAGTTGTTATTATCGCTCTAGCTCGTACATACGCAGCGAGCTCTCAAATGAGCTCTCTGGTTTTTCATCTTTCACACGTACGTAACTTCCAAGCCTAGATAATAAGAATTTGGAAGTTTTTTCATTGAGAAACACATAGAGGAACCTCTGATGTTAAACATAAAGATAAATTCTTGTTTGCCGAAAGTTATTTTTGCAAACGAGAATATTTGATATTTAATATTTATTTTAATTTTAAAACCTCTCAAGAAAAATTATCTTGATAAATTAATATTTATTTGAAGAATTTTTCTCCAAGTGATTGTAAACAAGTAAGAGTGTTATATTCGGCTATGCCGAATCTTATATACCCACCATCAAACCTCGTTTGACTCAAATGAAACTTACTTATGTCGAATTTCATCTATATACTCGTATATTTAGGCCAGTTATAAGCGTTAAAGTAATTTTCTGAAGGGGTCCTTATTAGGGGGGTAGGCTCAATTATGGATCGATCCTCATAAAATTTGGTAGACAGAATTTGGTTCGTATTAAATTTATTTGTGTCGAATTTCATCGCTACACTCGTATTTTTAAACCATTAATGAACGTTGCAGTCATTTTCTGAAGGGGACCTTATATGGGGGGTAGGGTCAATCATGGACCTCATAAATTTTTTTTAGATAGATTTTGACTCGTATGAAACTTACTTATGTCGAATTTCATCTTCAGAAAATGACTTTAACGCTCATTACTGGCTTAAAAATACTAGTAAGCCAGTAATGAGCGTTAAAGTCATTTTCTGAAGGGGACCTTATATGGGGGGTAGGGTCAATTATGTACCGATCCTCATAAAATTTTGCATAGTGATTTTGGATCATAAGAAACTTACTTCATTGTTCAATTTTTAACAAATACAGTTAAAGTTACGTTTACAATGATAAAAACATATAAAGGTATATACATATATACATGACAGTACACAAATACTTCAATTGATCTCTACGTTTAACATTGACTTAAATATCTCAGTAGATCTATTAAATGCGTACCAAGTGATTTCTTTTTGTACAAATTCAATCGTGATTGAAGTAGTTCAAACTCCAAATCCAAATTACGAATTTGTTTCGTTTCAGCCTCAATCTGGAGAAGATGTAATTCTTTACGACACTCCACATCAGCATCTGCAATTTTTTTAATACGTTCGTCGGTGACATTACGTTTTTCCGAAAAAATTTCTATATAAAATACATATGTATATTATCATAATTAAAACATATTCGTCGTCCCGGAATTATCTTCACGTACATATATCACAAAATCCAAAAAAATTAGTTAGGTAAATTTTACATATATTATCATAATTGAAACATATTCGTCGTCCCGGAATTATCTTCACGCATATCACAAAATCCAAAAAATCGATCTAATCAATCCACAGGTTTCTGTCTCTTGTGGTTTACGAGATATTCAGTAGCTATTTTATTGTATATCCACTTTTATAAATACTTCTATTATTCTATTATTCTGCCAGGATCAAAATATGTCAAAAATGCCTTAAAAATTTTTCCTGAAAAAATAATACTGAAAACCTAAATAGATATTAGAGGATACAAACTTTAAACATTTTTGACATCTTCTTATCCTGACAGTATAAAATAAAAACAAGTTAGAGTGCTATATTCGGCTGAGCCGAATCTTAAATACCCTCCACCAGCTACTTTTATATTAATACTTTTCTAATTGATCAAATATTTGTAGAAATAAGTTTTCTCATGTCTTAAATAGAAAAACCCCATGATTTAAACAGCTTAAATCTGTTACAATTCCAAGATTTATTGAACATTACAAACCCCTTCATATTTTTATAGCGCCCTAAGATATGCTTTAACGATATTTAATAATGTGCATTTATGCATGTGTGTGAAAGATTTAAGGATTATCAAAATACATATATAATTTTATTCTACATAAAATGATAATGCAACTAGTTAAATACGGATAAATTGCTTTTAGGGGCAGGACCTAATATGGGAGATATGACCAATTATAGACCGATCGTAAAAAATTCTTTAAGCAGAAATTCTGTACATAAAACCTATATTTCAGTAAAATTTTGTATCTATATCGTAATTTAGTAATAAGAAATGTGTGTTCAAGTGATTTTCTGAAGTCGGCACCCATGTTATGAACCGATCGTGAATAAATCTTGAAATAGAATTTTTGTATACAAAACTGATATTTGTGCCAAATTTTGAATCAATAGCTTTATTTGGTAATGAGTAATGTGCTTTTAAGAGATTTTCATGAAAGGACCTTGTATGGGAGTTGTGACCAATTATGTATATAATATAATTATATACAAAATTTCAAAATTCTGTATCTATATCATAATTTGGCAATGAATATTGTGCATTTAAGTGATTTTCTGGAGGGAACCTAGTATGAGAGCTATGACCAAATATGGACCAATTGCAAAACAATTTTATAGTGTAATTTATGTATATAAGAGCAATATTTGTGCTAAATATATATATATCTATATATATATATACATATATATATACATATATATATATATATATATATATATATATATATATATATATATATATATATATATATATATATATATATATATATATATATATATATATATCGAAAAATCCGAATCCGAAAAAACTTCCATAATAATATTTCTGTGCATATGAGCAATACTTACTCCAAATTTATATATATATATATACATATATATATATATATATATATATATATATATATATATATGCAATATGAGCAATACTTACTCCAAATTTTATATGGATATCTTAATTTTGAAATGAGTTATGCGCGTTTAAGTGATTTTCATGAGGGGACCTTGTATGGGAGCTATATCCAATTATGGACCGATCCAGAAAATTTTTTCTCTCAATGAATTCTATTAACATAAGATTTTAATTTGTAAAATTTTGTGAAGATATCAACATTCTGACGGAAGTTATTAACAAAAAAATCATTTTCCGGGAATATGTACTTATGTATGGGAGGTATATGAAATTATGGACCGATGCTGGCAATTTTCAGCAGAAATCAATATCTTGTGTAGAAACGAATGTATTATGACTTTCATGAAATTATCTTGCATAGTTTTCGAGAAAATTACATCAGAATGTGTAAAAAATGCTTATTTTTTTCGGAGTTGTTTTAAATTTTGATTCATAACTTTTCCCGATGTGAACCGATTTTGCTCATTTTCAATACCAAACTGTACCGGATAATAATGAATATTTTGGGTGAATTTGGTTAAATTATATTGCTTTGTTTTAACGTGAGCGTGTTTTACACAGACAGACGGCCGGACGGACATAGCTAAATCGACTCAGAATTTCATAAGGACCCAGAATATATATACTTTGTTGGGTCTCAGATGAATATTTCTTGGTGTTACACACGGAATGACAAACTTATATATACCCTCTATCACCACTGATGGTGGTGGAGGGTATAATAATACAAAATATTTCCCAACTCTTCTTGTTCTTTTGGCAACAAATTTGGCATTGTTTGAGCAGTAGAAGAATTTTTATTTTTCTTTAAAATTTTGAAGTCCTTTAAAAACTGGACACATTAAAATTTTTTAAACAATAGCAATTACAAAATGCGAATACAGATTTTTTTTGTATATAAACCCAGCAAAAATCTGGAAATGACTTGTACTTACTAAACAACATACTTTTCAATGACAACTACTTACCGTTTGCATTACTTAGATGAAAATTAAATTTGTATGTAAAAACCATTATTTGACACGCAATAAAATAGCTAAGCAGTGGTGCAGTGAGTAGAATATTTGACTAACAAGTCATTGCCTCGTATACTTGCTGGCTCTTTTTATTATTATTAAAAACGAACCCTATTTGTAAGCGATGCGGTAAGTACTTGTCTCCAATGACACCACCGTGTTAATATATTGAGTTAAAATGCTAATGAAAAGAGGTTTTATTAGCTTTTTAACTCATTACTTACTTTGGGAAGTTAGCTAAACATCTGCATTGGAGAGAGAATGAACTTAAAAATGATGCATATTGTATTAGAATAAATAAAAATAAACATAAACAAAATTAGTGTATATTAACTAAACTAATAAATACCAATTTTTGTTACTGCACGAATAACGGATATACGTGAAGATAATTTGAGAGAAAAAACATAATGTAGTTTTTATCAGTACATTTTCACGTATATGCCATAATTTAAAAAAATAGTTCTCAAAAAGTGGTTTATACAACAAATTTGGGAAATTCTTCATGAGCTAAAAATTACCATATCTTGAAAAATTTACTCCATGACTTTGGATATTTTTACAGTAATCGATGTAGAAAAATCAAGCACTTCATTATATAAAAAAAATTTAGCGACATTTTTCGGCTTAATTTTTGTATATAAATTGTAGAAACTTTAACTTCAATTTCCCAAAAAAAGAATTCTGGAGATTCGTGAAGATAACTTCGGGGCGACGATATGTATATGAATTTTAATTTAAACCTTTTTTTGATATGGTGTAGTTTTTTCGTTACTTTTAGTTTCTTCCTTTTTTGTCGATTCATTTAAATCTTCTTGATCACATACTGAAGGATCCTCCATAACACTGATCTCATTTTCTTGAATATTTTCATTGTTCTGGATAAAAATAAAAAAATTAATAAAAAACTATTTAAAAATAAAGAAATTTATATGTATACACTTATCAATATGAGATCAGAATCGTATTGATTGTTATCAATAACGAATTCATTAGTTAGCCATACACTTATATCAGTACTACATAATGGCATTTCTGTGGGAGCTTGTCCTCCTCCTTTATGGATGTCCATTGAGACTTTAATTGGTAAATTGTCCTTTTTCCAGACGAACAAATGCTATTAAAACTATAAATAAAAAACAAGAAAAAGTGTTATAAACATTAGCATCACTTTAGGCCTGTTGTCATCGTTGGATTAGGTAGGTAGGTAGGTAGGTTAAGTGGGTGCTCGCTAGCAAGCGAGTTCACTCGGAGGCCGCGCGGCACATTGTGATATCCTTAGAATTACCATTCCCTAATATTAAGAGAATTGATTCCCTCCCTAATTTCGTTGAGTACTTGGTTCGTTCGGTCTCCGTGTAAACCAGCCGGTCCTATTAATAAAACCGATCATGTTTATTAGTGATGCATCTCTGAGACAGTCTAGATCATGGAAAAGAGCTCTACCAAGATAAAGTAGTCTGTGCTCTTGTAAGGCTGGGCAGTCGCATAGAAGGTGTTTTACCGATTCCACTTCTTCTTCGTCCAAGCAACTCCTACAGTAGCTATATTTGGGTAGCCCATACGTTCCGACATATGTCCAATCATACAGTGCGCAGTAATTATACCAGTTAGAAGCCTAATCGAGTCCTTACTAAGAGACAAGAGAGTCCTAGTGCTATCTGTTGTCAGAGTGGGACAGAGCAGTCTCGATATTCTACAAGTGGTAAGGGTTAAGTCTAGGGACGACCCTTTGGTTGCACATTCATCAAATATTTCATTTCCCCGGATGCCCTCATGTCCTCAACTCAACATGATGTTGTGTTAGTTGTGCCAATGATTGAATAAAATTGAGAAGACATTTCGACTTAATAACATTGGTGTTCACACGGTGAACAAATAGTACCCATTTTACCCAACACTTTACCCTCAGCATCCAATCACTGGTGAATTGAACTGCAGCCAACTTCAACTGCGATTAGGGTTGCCAGATTCCGATTCGCAAAAAGCTGGACATTGGGCTTTAAAAAGCTGGACAAAACAAAAAAAGCTGGACATAAAAAAATACTGAGAAAATGCTAATTTTGGTTTTGTGTAAATAATCTTATACCCATCTTATATACCCACCATCAAATCACTGCCATATAAATAAACTTTGATATTTTGAATAATTTATTATTATGTATCGATATTAATGAGAACATCAGGGTAATATTTGAAAGAGGTCCATTAATGGGGGTTTAACTATTGACAGTGCTCTTTCGAATTAAATATGTTAATTTATATAGGGAGTAGGGTTATGTATACACAAATGGACCAATTCTCACAAAAGTCGGTAGGAAGATTTCAGTTCCTTATTTATTTCAAATTTCATAGATCTACTTGTATTTTTAAGCCAGCATTAAAGTCATTTTCTTAAAGGGACCTTATACGGGGTTAAGGTTAATTATGGACCGATCCTCATAAAATATTGGAGAGAGATTTTAGCTTAAAATTAGTTTATGTCGAATTGCATCGAATTTCATTTACGCCAGTAATGAGCGTTTAAGTGATTTTCTGATGGGGACCTTAAATGAAGGGTAGGGTCAATTATGGACCGATCCCCACAAAATTTTGTAGAGAGATGTTAGCTCATACAAAACTATATCGAATTTCATCGCCTTACTCGTTTTTTGGGCCAGTAATGAGCGTTAAAGTAATTTTCTCTTAAGAACCTTATATGCGGGATAGGGTCATTTAAGGCCCGATCCACATACAATTTGGTGGAAAGGTTTTGGCTCCTAAGATACTTATTTGTGTCAAATTTCTTCGCTATACTCATATTTTTACGCCAATAATGACCGTTAAAGGCATTTTCAGAAGGGGACCTTATATGGGCGGGTAGGGTTAATTGTGGACGATCAACATAAAATTTGGCAGAGAGATTTTGGCTCGTATAAAACTTACTTTTGTGAAATTTCATCTCTATACTCTTCTTTTTAAGCTAGTATTGAGCCTTAAAGTCATTTTATGGAGGGGACCTACTCCCTAGGGTCAATTATGGACCGATCCACATAAAATTAGCTGGAAAGGTTTTGGCTTGCATGAAACTTACGTGTGTCAAATTTCATCGCTATATTCGTATGTTTAAGCCAGTAATCAGCATTATAGCCATTTTTCAAAGTGGACCTTATATGGGGGTAGGGCCAATTATGGACCGATCCACATAAAATTTGCTAGAGAGATTTTGGCTAATATAAAACTTACCTCTGTGAAATTTCATCGCTATATTCGTATTCTTAAGCCAGTAATGAGCGTTAAAGTAATTTTATAGAGGGGAACTTATAGGGGGGTAGGGTCAATTATGGACCGACCCACATGAAATTTAGTGGAGAGATTTTTGGTGGTGTAGGGCCAATTGTGGTCATATGTCCGACATAATTCAGAATTTTATTTCGGAGGTCAAAAAACTGACTTATGCGAAGTTTTGTGCCATTTGCTTCATAAACAACGAATTTGTGAATGTTTGAAGCTTTTTACACAATATTCCGGGGGGTACATTTGTATGGGGGCTATGTGAAATCGTTAGCCGATTTTGCCCATTTTCAATACCAAACATTTCTGATCAATAAAAAATATTTTGGGAAAATTTCATCTCAATATCTCTTTTTTTGTGGACAGACATAGCTAGATCGTCTTAGAATCTTACGAGGTCCCAGAATATATATACTTTATGGGGTATGTGAACAATATTTCGATGTGTTACACACGGAATGACAAAATCAATATACTCCCCATCTTTTTTGATGGTGGGTATAAAAATCATAAGTACGTAAGCTGTACGTAAAGAAATTGACTATCGCTCGCAATAATAGGTCTTTTCGCGTACTTTCCTGTAAGAAATATACAGTAACTTTATGATAGAGAGTAATTTTTAATTTACTCTCAATCAAAAAAATATCAAAAAAAAAAAAAAAAATACGCGAAATCCAATTTTTTGTTTATAAACAAAGATTGGTAATGCCCTTTTGCTGATATCTCAATCGCTAACAAAACACTAAAAACAAATAATTGTAACTTTGATTTTTCCTATAAATAAATGGATATTTAAAGTTAACAAAACATTAAAAATACATTATTGTTTTAAAACTACATGATACAAACATATTATTAAAATAAAAATTTACACAAAATCGCTAAGAGAAAGACAAACTAAATTGTTTTAAAAACGCTAGATTGACAATATTTGTTATGATTTTTCATGACAAATAAACTCTTTTAAAAACTAATTTATGATAAATGAAATTAAAATAAATCTAATTACAAATAATTTTTTAATATTCGTGTGTTATTGATTTATATATTTCTTTCAAAAAATTTAAAATTTACCAAATTTTTGATTTCTTTGGTTTGTTTACATATTCATAAATCAAACATATGTTGTGAATATAAGTTGGATATTTTTTACTGGTGAAAAAATATCCAGTAAAATCAAAACATTCTCTATCAACGAATTGTAATTTTTACCGCTCTCTTACTCTCTCGTTGCAAGGTTCGAAAGTACGCGAACGGAATCCAATAACAATTGTTGCAAATTGTTACAAATTATCGAGTACGCGAACGGACCTAATATTTATTACGACATCAGCAGTTCAAGTGTTGAGACATGATGATAGAAGAGGGAAATCATAACTTAGTTGTATAACAAATGTACAATCAGTGTTGGCTAACATGATTTGATAAAGATAACATAAAAATTATTGCAGTGTACTAAAAATATTTTATTTAGCTGGACAAATTAAATTTTAGCTTGAAACTGGACAAGCATCAAAACAGCTGGACAATCCAGCCAAGTCCAGCCAGGCTGGCAGCCCTAACTGCGATTGATAGAAGAAAAGAAGAGAAGAATTTAAACAACAACTCAACAAGAGACAGTGTGTGAAAGCCAAAACCCAAAAGCAGCAACATCAACCCTTAAACTTAACTTTAAATTAAATGTTAATAAATAAGTTAACAAATCTAAAACAAATAATCATTAAATCTACCTAAAATAAACCTAATTAATACTTAATACTAATTAAAACATAAAGCTAGAATAAATAGTTAAAAGACTAGAATCTAAAGATAAAACCTACTCTAAATTTAAATATAAAAACTGTGAATTAAACCCTAATATATTGCATCCTAAATATATAAATAAATATATATGTATGTACGTTTTATAACGTTTTCAACAGGGTTTAATATTTAGTTTTTAGTTTTATTTTCTAAATTGCCCTTAGAAGCTAACTGAAATCAGTCAACTGTGCGCACACGCTGCTGCAATAACTAGCAAGTGATTTTGTTTTTCTTCAGCAGCCACACAAACAAGCAGCGGCCATGTTAATTTTTTTCAACTCAACCGAACTGAACAGTGCAAACATTTTTGAGTAAGCTGCTTGCGCATTGTTTAGTTCTTGGTTTCGTTTTCTTACTATGCACGTAATTTGACTAGATAGTATGACTGAAAAGACTTGATGAGTAGTTTGATTTGTAAGATTTTGTTGTTGTGTGCGCTTTTTGTTAAACTTAGTAGAATGGAGTAATATAAATCCTAATCCTAATATATATTATACTTTTCTTTATAAGTTTGTTTATTTGTTTGTGCGTCAATCAGGCCTGAACGGATGAACCGATTTTCTTCTAATTTGAACATAGAAAGATATATGTCTGGAAGCGTCAATAGGCTATATTACTTTCCGAAAATTGGACTAGAAGGGAGTAAAAAAATGGGTAAAAACGACAAAAATCGGGCAAAATTGGTACTTTTGTGCATAAAAATTTATTTTTGTCTATTTTAATGCGAAAATATTTTCGATTTAGCATTCTAAAGTGTCAGAAAAATGTATTAGAAAAGTTGCGTTGCGAAAGATGGAACAAAACGGATACCAATAATTGGAAAAAGGGCGAAAATCTGGTAAAATCGGTATTTTTGTGCTTGAAAACTGATTTTTGTATATTCTGACGCGAAGTTATTTTCGATTTAGCTATCTAAAGTGTAAGAAATTTTTATTAGCAAAGTTCCGTTGCGAAAGTTTGACCAAAACTGGTAAAAAATGTGGGAAATGTAGAAAAACGGGCAAAATTACTGTTATGTCCTTAAAAAGTGATTTTTGTCTGTTCTAAAGCTAAATACTTTCGATTTAGCTTTTATGGTTCCAGAAATATATATTAGGAAAGATTTGTTGTGAAAGTTGGACCAGAAGGGGGAAATAGGCATCTGGGTAATTCAAACTTAACGGGTAATTATGTGTAGTTTAGGTAATTTTTCGGAAATATGCAAATACTTGAGAAGTATTTTGCTGTAATCAGTCAAAAGGTATATTTTAGAAAAATTTAATTAAATTGGGTAAAAAGGGGAGTTTCGTGTTTTTCATAAGGTCCAGACCTAAATGGCTGGGCCGACTTTAAGAAATTTTAAACAGTGTTTCAATTGGTTATATCTTTATTCCAAAAAATCAGAAAGGGACGATATACGGAACGCGTTAAAATTATTATTTTTTTTTAAATGAAGAAACAAAAGTAATTTCTACTTATATATTTAACACCTTATTCACAAACAAAATTTTTATTTTATAAACGGTTTATAAATTAGATATTGTATGGAAATTTTGTTTTATAAACCTTTTATAAAATAAAGATTTTGTTTGTTAATAAAGGAGTTAAAATTTTAAATACTAATATTTTAATAAACTAAAAATTTACAGATAAAAGGATCGAATTTTGTTTTGTAATTTTAAAATGATATGAAGTTTTTGAATTTGTGGAAAGTTATCTTCAATATTTGAAATTTATAAATATCAATATTTTTTACAAATTAAACTGCAAAGGAAATATTTTAATTTTTGCTACATTTTGTGATGCAGTTACGTCTTATTATGACAACGACTGAACCGATTTAATGAAATTTGAACCACACACTTCAAGATTATTTTGGGAAGTTTTAAAAGGCATTTTTCGAAACATGAATCAGAAAGGGGAAAAATTAGTATGTACTAATTTTTTATAAGTCAATGAATATTATTTACGGATGGGATTGTCTAAACACAATATGTAATGAAACATTCATACATTTGGAGAAAATACATTCGTATGGCTCTTTTCGTCAAATTAGATCAGGGATGTGTTTTTATGTAAACTCAAATGTGAAACAGCTGTTTCCATCTTACTTTGTTATTGTTTTATACCAATCGTGCAAACACAAATAGTATAAATCATACGACTTTTATTATCTTTTTTTAAATACGGATGAAATTTCATCTTACTTTTTCATTAGACCTTACGCACGTAAAGTGTGAAATATATTTTGGTTTTAGCTTTCTCAATTTTTAGTAAAGTAGCTTTTCAAATGCTTTGAAGAGTTTAAACCATGCTTTAAAGGAGCTAATGATTAGAAATCCGAAATTTTAAGTATTAATATTTGTATAGCTTTATGAAATTAAAAATTTTAAAGGTAATTTTTTACCATTCAAGTCTAAAGAATTTTGAAAAGGAAAATGTGTGTTTTTGGTAAATTTTGTGAAAGTTGTTCTGAATTATATATTTTGAATGTATATTTTAATTTCGCCATATTAATTTCAGGGGTAAAAAGCAAAGTCAATGTTAATTTGCATACATTGATCTATAGACTTAATATTATAAATCACTTAAAATTCCGGCAACGCCGGGTACAAAAAACTATTAAATTATAATTTCGTTTGTTATAGGAAGAAAAATATTGTAAAAAAGAAATAATATTAATAAAAAAACATCCAGTTTCCTTTTATTCTATTAATCGAATAATTTTGAATTATCTGATTATTAACCAGCTAACTTAAAACCTCAAATAATTATTTGTCGAATTAACCGAATAAGACAAAAACCCAAATAATTGAATACCATGATATATATTCATATCAAATTTAAACACATAAGTTAGAAACCATTCGATTCTACTAAATATAACATATATTTTATACCGATATTATTTATATTTATCATTGTAAAATGTAAACACCAAAATAAACAACACTCCATTCTACTAAAAGCGCACGCAACAACAAAATCTATCAAATCTAACCACTCATCAAGTCTTTTCAGTCAAATTACGCTACTATCCAGTTTTTATTACGTGCATAGTAAGAAAACGAAACCAAGAACTAAACAAGTAAGAGTGTTATATTCGGCTGTGCCGAATCTTGTATACCCACCATCAAATCATTGCCAAAAAGGAATGCTTCCTTACAAATAAACTTTGATATTTAAGAATCCATGCAAACAATTTTCTCATTTATTACATCTATGTATAGAGAAATTTTTGTCGAATTTTGTCGCTATACTTGCATTTTTAAGGTAGTAAAAAGCGTTTAAGTTATTTTCTGAGAGGGACCTTATTTAGGGGGGGACGTTTGGTCAATTATGGACCGATCCTCGTCAAATTTTCTAGAACGATTTTAGTTTAGTCTAGTAATGAGAGTTAAAGCCATTTTCAGAAGGAGACGGGTTAATGTCAATTATGGACCGATCCTTATAAAATTTTACAATAATATTAAAGTTCCTATAAAATATGTTCGTGTCGAATTTCATCGCTATAGATGTTTCTTTTAGTCAGTTATGAGCGTTAAAGTCGCTTCTTTTAGACAGTAATGAGCCTTAAAGCCATTTTCTGAAAGGGACAATTATGGACCGATCCTTATAAAATTTTATAAAGATATTAAGGTTCCTATAAAATATATTTGTGTCGAATTTCAACGCTATAACTGCTTCTTTTAGTCAGTTATGAGCGTTAATGTCATTTTCTATGGTGGATAGGGTCAATTATGGACCGTTCCTTATAAAATTTTACAATGAAATTAAGGTTCCTATAAAATATGTTTATGCCGAATTTCATCGCTATAGATGCTTATTTTAAACAGTTATGAGCGTTAATGGCATTCTCTGAAGGGGACCTTATATGGGGGGTAGGGTCAATCATGGACCGATCCTTAAAAAAATTTACAAAGATATTGAGGTTCCTAAAAAATATGTCTGTGTCGAATTTCATCGCTATAGCTGCTTCTTTTAGTCAGTTATGAGCGTTAATGTCATTTTCTGAGGGGGACCTTATATGGGGGATAGGGTCATTTATGGACCGATCCTTTTAAAATTTTACAATAATTTTAAGATTCCTATAAAAATTGTTTATGTCGAATTTCTTCGCTATTGTTGCTTCTTTTAGATAGTTATGAGCGTTAATGTCATTTTCTGAGGGGGAGCTTATATGGGGGATAGGGTCAATTATGGACCGATTCTTATAAAATTTTACAGTGATATTAAGATTCCTATAAGATATGTTCTTGTGTCGAATTTCATTGCTATAGCTGCTTCGTTTAGTCAGTTATGAGCGTTAATATGATTTTCTGAGGGGGACCTTATATGGGGGATAGGGTCAATTATGGACCGATCCTTAAAAAATTTTACAATGATATTAAGGTTCCTGTAAAATATGTTCATGTCGAATTTCATCGCTATAGATGTTTCTTTTAGTCAGTTATGAGCGTTAAAGTCGTTTTCTGAAGGGGACCTTATATGGGGGCTAGGCGAAATCGTGGACCGATATTGCTCATTTTCAATACCAAACAAACTGCATCAATATAAAATATTTGTGCAAAATTTCAGCTCACTAGCTGCTTCCGTTTGGACTCCATCGTGTTTTCAACAGACGGACAGACAGACGGACCGACGGACAGACGGACGGACATGGCTAGATCGTCTTAGAATTTAATAAGGATCCAGAATATATATACTTTTATGGGTCTTAGATGAATATTTCGATGTGTTACAAACGGAATGACAAAAACAATATACCCCCCATCTTTTTTGATGGTGGGTATAACAATACGCAAGCAGCTTACTCAAAAATGTTTGCACTGTGGGTATAACAATACGCAAGCAGCTTACTCAAAAATGTTTGCACTGTTCAGTCGTCGTGTTCAGTTCGGTTGAGTTGAAAAATCTTAACATGGCCGCACCTTGTTTGTATGGCTGCTGAAGAAAAACAAAATCACTTGCTAGTTATTGCAGCAGTGATTTTGTTTTGACTGTATTCAATTAGTTTTTGATTAAAAACTTTAACAAGTTACATATTTTTTAGTCTAAATCTAGATTTAGTAAAATATTTAGTAAATTGTGACTGGAATTAGTAGTTCTTGAAATCCCTGGTTTTCAAATTAACTACCCAAATGTTGTTATCTATCACAAGCTATATTTTATCCTCCTATTGCACATACCCCCGAACCCGTCTAAACATTAGTCCTAACGAACCGAATACTTATGAAAACTAAGTAAAATAAATCAGAAAAAATTCAAAACAAATAAGTAATAATTAAACAAGCAAATTAAAAACAAAACAAGTAAGAAAGTATAGTCGGGCGTGGCCGACCATATGATACCCTACACCAGTTATGAATATTAAATGTGATTTATTTTTCATAATAAAGCATTTATCTTCAATATTCCCTTGTTCCGATACATTTAAGCAATTTATGGATGAAAATCTAATTTTCTGAAAGAGGCTTTATATGGGGGCTAGGGGCAAATATGGACCAAGCCCGATAAAATTTTGTGAATATATTTATATTTACATAATATTTTATTGTGCTAAATTTCATTGCGATATTTGTGTTTATAAGTTAATTTGGGACATTCAAGTAATTTTCTGAAGGGGACTTTGTATGGGAGCTAGGGTCAAATGGGGCCCGATCTTTATGAAATTTGGCAGGGTCATCCAGACTTCGATAAAACTTAGTTGTGCCGCATTTTATCGATATATCTGTAAATTTAACAAAATTATGAGCTCAGAAGCCCTTTTCGGAGGGTTCTGTTCTATGGGGGCTAGGTGAAATAATGGACCGATTTCAACCATTTTCAATAGGCCTTGGGTCAAATAAAACGTGCGTGCCAAATTTCATCCAATTATCTTGAAAATTGCGACCTGTACCTTGCGCACAAGGTTTACATGGACAGCCAGCCAGCCAGCCTGCCAGACGGACGGACGGACATAGCTTAATCGACTCAGAAAACGATTCTAAGCCGATTGGTATACTTTAAGGTGGGTCTAGGACGAATATTTTTGTATGTTACAAACATCAGCACAAATCCAATATACCCTCCCCACTAAAGTGGTGTAGGGTATAAACACCAAACTCATCTTTAAAACAAAGTGAAAAGTAAAATAAAAACAAGAGACATAAATCCTATTTTGTTTAAAAAACAATACAAAAAGTAAAAAAAAAAACATTACACCAAAAACAGTGGGACACATAAGTTTAGAACATTTGATGGCTGTTTTGTTCAAAGAACAATTTTAAAATTTTGTTTAATTTTAATAAATAAATATTTATTTTGAATAATAACTCACCCTACTCCATAACACTTTCATATCTTTTTTTGTTTGAAAATAAAATAATTTAATACTAAATATAAAATTTTACACACAGTTTTTTATTAAAATACTAATAAAACATACCCACATTAAATCACACACTGTATGTTTGCAAAGATAAAATTACAGAAAACATCCCTACAGTACGAAAAGTGACAATTTACACCCTTCACCAGTTATATTATCGCATTTCCATCTAACTAGTTTCCTCTGGTAAATAAAGTGGTCGATATTTTGTCTAAACGTTCACTACATTTCACCATTCTAATCAGTAATTCACATTTGATAAATTTTCGCATGAAGTTTATGAACATGCAAAACCTTCGATACCAAAGGGTAAAAGTAAACCTCCTTGGTGGTCCTCGGAAATAGCGAAGACTAGGAATAGATGTCGCAAACTTTTCAATGAGGCCAAAAGATCAGGTGAATGGTCCACATATAAAGCCTCATTGAATAAATTTAAGAATCAGGTTAGGAATGCTAAACGCTGCTCATGGAGAAGCTTCTGTGGTAGCATCGAAAGCTCTTCAGAGACAAGTCGTTTATGCAAAATCCTGTCTAAATCACAAACCGTTCAAGGCTACATCCAAAAGCAAGACGGTGAGTGGACAACGAGTGGACAAGATCCCTACAGGAATTAATGGACACTCATTTCCCAGGTAACTTACCATTGGATACTACAATGGAAAGACCACAAACGTATTGTCAAACCCCGATCGGAATCACTATAGGCGAGGAATGATAAAATGGGCAATAAACAGCTTTAACCCATATAAGTCACCGGGTCCGGACGGCATAATTCCAGCTGACCTGCAATATAATGCAGAAATATTTCAAGCCTGTCTTACATGGTCTTACGTACCAGAACAATGGACCAAATGCAATGTGACGTTTATCCCCAAAGGAGGAAAAGCAACGCATATTAAGGCAAAAGATTATAGGCCCATAAGTCTATCATCGTTTCTGCTTAAAACTCTAGAGAGGATCATTGACGTCCACATAAGATCGTCAATAGATCCTATGCTCCTATCTCCCTCACAACATGCCTACACCAAAGGCAAATCAGTTGAGACGGCCCTACACTCATTAGTGGGACATATAGAAAAGTCCTTGGAATTTGGTGAATACACGTTAGTGGCCTTTCTGGACATAGAAGGAGCCTTTAACAACGTCAAACCCGACATCATCATATCAGCTCTAGAAGAGCTCGGTATTGAGACATCAGTGATTAAATTCATAAAATACCTTCTTCAATACAGGATTATCCGTTCTAACATGGGAATGGCATGTATTCAAAGAATGGCAATCAGGGGCACACCTCAAGGTGGAGTCCTATCACCACTTTTATGGAATGTGGCCATAAACAGCCTACTAATGAAACTGGACACCCAAAGATACAAGACTGTCGCTTATGCAGATGACGTTGCGGTAGCAGTATCAGGTTTCCATCTGAATACGATATCTCAAAGACTCGAATCAGCACTCAATCTACTAAGTAAATGGAGCGTTGATAGTGGTTTGAGTGTAAACCCTAGTAAAACCGAACTTGTACTCTACACCAGGAAATACAAGATCGAAAATTTTACCCTACCTCGACTAAACGGAGTCGTACTCTCACTTTCGAACAGTACGAAATACCTAGGGGTGATACTTGATAGTAAACTATCATGGAAAGATAATATCACAGCCAGGGTAAATAAAGCCTTAATGGCAATGTACATTTGCAAGAAGGCCATAGGCAAAAGATGGGGACTAAATCCCAAACTGGTAAATTGGATCCATGAAGCGGTTATTAAACCTATTCTCTTTTACGGGGCTGTTGTCTGGTGGAAAGCACTGGACAACAACTCCAATTGTATTCTTCTTGATAAGGTACTAAGAAGGATAGCATTCCTTATAACAGGAGCACTGAGAACAACTTCCACCCAAACCTTTCCTCCGTAGGGACTTCGCATACACAATATCCGAAAACTCTTCACTGGAGGAGAACAGTTCCCCAAGAACCCTCCTGGTATATACGGATGGTTCTAAAAAAGGGGAACGAGTTGGAGGTGGCATTTTTATCCCTGAATTTGGAACTAAAATAAGCTTTAGGATACAGAATAATTGTAGTCCACTACAGGCTGAACTATCAGCCATAAAAAGAGCAGCAAATTGGCTTTGGTACTACAGAACATCAAACAGAGATATTCAAATTTGTACCGATAGCCAAGCTGCTATCAAATCCCTGATTGGTGTATATACTACATCTAAACTAGTCCAGGAATGCCGGGCATCCTTAAACAGGATGGCGAGACATTCAATAATCGTGCTCAAATGGGTACGGGGACACGGGGATTTGACTGGCAACTATATCGCTGATGAATTAGCGAAACTAGGAGCCTCAATGTCCGACAGAGACATAGACATCTTTTGCGGAATACCGCTAAAAGCTTGCAAGACCATAATAGATGGAAAGTTCTATGAAATTTCTCAGACAAGATGGCGTAATGAACCAACTTGTATCAATACCAGGAAGATATGGCCAAATTTGGACAGTAAACGCACGTCATATCTTCTGCAACTAAACCGCCCTCATATCAGCAACCTTGTTGCTGTCATTACGGGGCATATCTTATTGGGAAACCATGCAAGAAGACTTGGAATTCCCCACAACG
The DNA here is from genome assembly GCF_015586225.1 of Lucilia sericata. Classification (NCBI taxonomy): domain Eukaryota; kingdom Metazoa; phylum Arthropoda; class Insecta; order Diptera; family Calliphoridae; genus Lucilia; species Lucilia sericata. The sequence continues at coordinate 126,643 of NW_023994643.1, forward strand.
ACTTCTGTAGAAGTTGTCAAGACGAAGAGGAGGAAGAATCTATCGAACATCTTCTCTGTCAATGCCCTGCGCTAGCGGACACTCGATCCGTATATCTAGGAAAACGACTATTTGATGATTTGTCAGAACTATCCAGTCTAGGACTGGATAACATAAATGCCTTCATCAGGCACAGTAACTGGTTTTAGGACCACCAAGCCATAATTAAGGCACTCACTAGTCCACAAGGACAGACCTCTCAATCTTCTCCTCCACTTCAATTTCTCTTCTATGACTTAATCCTAAACTATCTTCTACTATCCTCTACTCTCTTTCTTTTATATTTTATTATCTTTACAGGTATCACAAAGGGACCAACAGGACCCAAGTGTGCGTCTTTGCAGCCTGAATAACTAACCTAACCTAAGTTTATGAAAATAAATTTTAAATAATTTAAATGTTTTAAAAATGTCACTTTGATAGCCACATGTAGTGCTTAAAATAACCACATGGCACATTTCTGACGAAATGTAATGCTGACAGTATCCCTTTGCATTTAATGGCGGAGAAAATACAAACATTGTTACAAAAATTACATGCTCTTCATAACAACAATTAGAGCTTCGTACGAACAAGTGATCAATAGCTCAGTGGTAAGAGCTTCTAACTACAAACCGATAGTTCAACCCCAGTTTCAGAATTCATTTTTTCTCTTTATTTTTTTAATTTGTGTTGGAGAATTTGAACTAGTGATATTAATGGAAACATATTATGCATAAGGTGTCAATCGGCCACTCGCAATGGCATCCCCATGTTAAATTCAACAGTAAATAACATTGCTGGTGGGTTGACAATTCACTAGTTGTAGTTCTTAGTGGCTATTGATATCGCCATTGTCGAACTAGTTCGTCGTACTGCAGGGATATTACAACAATTAAACACACTTAAATTTTTTACACACACTCGTACATAAGTACAATAATTAGTACTCTACACCCCAGCAGAGTCGGTAAGTTCAAGTATTTGTAACTTACATTTCCTAATATATAATTTTTAATAAAAAATTATATTTTACACTATTTTCAACACAATTGCTATCATCAACACCCACCCACCCAGTTCATAAAATTTTACTCGATTTTCTTTTTCTAAAGTGTTGAAAAATAGATATGGACTTTTTAATAGCGCAATATCTTTTACAATTTGTAAAGAACCCAACAGGAAATTTCTCTTGCTGATATACTCTACCCGACCCATAACTTTTTAACCAGTAATAAATCCAAAAATGTCAGATTTAAGATCTTTGGCTGCTTTGGCTGCCGACTTACTGCGTTATATCCAAATGGATATGAATGCTTTTGATGAGGATTATCGCACTACCTCAGAACATTCCCAATCACTACCCGCGCTAAGATTTAAAAAACGCGAATTATGCGAATTATGATCAAAAATTTATTGTAAATTTTCACAGATTAAGGAATCTGCTGATTTAATAGACCCACAGAAGGCTGAGGCCATAAATTTTACGGAATTTGTGAGGCATTTTAGATCTGCGAAGAACTTTTATAGAAGTAATATGATTTCGATAGATGAATCTATTGAAAAAATTACTAAGGCCAATGAAACCCGACATACTTTACCCGAACCACCACAACCCAACCATTTCGTGTCATTAAGTTTACCCCCTTCTGCCGGTGCCGGCGTGAGAGAGAAAGAATATCATTCATCTCTCTCGCGGTACGGAGTTTCTCGTACTCGGAAACTTGTTTTGTTTTGTTATTCTTCTCATTCGTACAACAACAAATCAATGCAATTAATATGTAGTTTCTGAAACAAAAGTTTCTATGTGTGGACATTAAGGAAACTTCAAAAGAGAATTAAGAAAAAGTTTCTCAACAAAAGTTTCCTAGTGTGGACCAGGTCCTTGCGATATACTTACCTTTTGCGGCGATTTTAGATTCTGGGCCTCTTTTGGAGATCTGTTTAAAGCCATATATATAAACAATACCCGCTTAAGTGATGTTGAAAAACTTTTCTATTTAAAACAAAAAACTAGCGGCGAGGCCAATTAAATTGTTGATAATGCACCCTTGACAAACGACGGCTTTCTTATTGCATGGAATAATTTAGTTTCTCAATATGAAAACAAGAGAATGCAGGTAAATGCAGAGCTCAAAACCCTTTTTAATTTACCCGCTGTTAATACCATTCATAGTTTCTCTATAAGACATTTACAGAGAAAGATTAACTGTTGTATTGCGAATTTAAATTCGTTAGAGACAAAACTACCACGGAAACCCGAAGAGATTTTGAAAAAAACTCCTCATGATTGTGCTGAAATGCCTTCTTGGACAGATCTAGATTTATTTTTAACAAATACATTTAAGGAACTAATATCGGTTGATTATTTATTTTTTATTTATTTATTTATTTATGTTCCAGTTTCCAACCCTTACAGTCAACCAAAACCCAAACATGTCCAAGAAAACAAGAACTATGTAAACAGAAGAGACAATACACTTCACACAATGGTCAATTTTGAAAATGACAACTACCCAAAAAATGAAGAATATGTGTACTATGTGACAGTGATCACGCTTTGAAGGAATGCTCATCATTTAACTCCTTTGGATTAAATGAGAGGATTGAATTTGTGAAAAATAATGCCATCTGTTGCAATTGTTTAGCTATTGGCCATACAATTGAAAATTTTTCAAGCACTTTTACATGTAGATATTGTGGTGGTCCACATAATACACTTTTACACAACCCAGGTTCAAACCCGAACTCAACATTTGATGAAAATCCTCCAAATGTGCTACAATCTTTCTCCACCTTAACCTGATCAAATAAACCTGTTTTAGATAACAGAACGAAGCTGTTAGCAACAGCTGTTACACAGATTGAAGCTCAGGGAAGATTATTTCCAGCGCGAGCGCTAATAGATCCTACTCTATAAAATTAAATACCCTAAAGATTAATCGAATCGGATGATTAAGTTGTCAAACCCAAGAATGCCAATAATCAAAACACAACCCAATTATTTCATTTACCCCACCAATTCATATAATAAATTATTTACCCACCCATTATTAACCCTAACTAGTATTCACACTAACCCACTCATACACAGAAAATGATGCTGCCCATGCAGTAAAAACGGGAATCGAAATGGATTCGGATAGAAGATACTACCCTAAACCCGAATGTAGCATATGCTGGATTTCCCAAAGGAAAACCTTAAGTATTTTGCTTTACATGTCTCCACAACCACACGCATTACCCGCACATATACCCCGTACTAAAGTCTATTTCATTCCAGGTCTGTCATGGGGGAGGAGGATGTTCACACGGTGAACAAATAGTACCCATTTTACCCAACACTTTACCCTCAGCATCCAATCACTGGTGAATTGGACTGCAGCTAACTTCAATTGCGATTGATAGAAGAAAAGAAGAGAAGAAGTTAAACAACAACTCAACAAGAAAAAACAAAAAGCAGCAACATCAACCCTTAAACCTAAACATAAAACTAAATGTTAATAAATAAGTTAACAAATCTAAAACAAACAAGTAAGAGTGTTATATTCGGCTTTGCCGAATCTCATATACCCACCATCAAATCGTATGCCGTAAAAGGAATGCTCCCCTATAAACATCAGGGTGATATTTGGAATATGGCTGAAGTCAATTATGGACCGAGCTCTTTTGAACTAACAAAATATTAATTTTTAAAAACAAATATTTTATTTCAATTCTTAAACCGTGAGCGTCAATTATGAACCGATACTCATAAAATTTTGTACATAGATTATGTATAGAACTTGTTTATGCAAAATTTCAGCGCTATACTCGTATTTTAAATAAGGAACACTCGTATTTTATTAACCAAAACTCTTTCCTGAAGGGAGCCTTTTGTGAATTACCGACACATTCCGCATGAAATTCGGAGCGAATTTCATAACTCATATTTTTAAGCCAGTAATGATCGTTTAAGTAATTTTCTGAAGGGGACCTTATATGGGCGGTAGGGTAAATTATGGACCTATCCTCCCTAAATTTGGTGGAGAGATTTTGGCACGCATTAAACTTATGTGCGTAAATTTTCGTCACATTCATATTTTTAAGCCAGTAATGAGCATTGTAGGTATTTGCATAGGAGGACCTTATATGGGGGAAGGGTCATTTATGGGCCGATCCAAAAAAATTGGTACAGAGGTTTTGGCTCGTAAGAAACTTACGTGTATAGCAATTCATCGCTTTACTTGTATTTTTAAGACAGTAATGAGCGTTTAAGCTATTTCCTGAAGTGGACCCAATAGTAGGGCCAATTATGGACCTATCCACACAAAAGTTATTAAAAAGATTTTGGCTCGCGAGGAACTTAATTGTGTAAAATTTTATTGTTATATTCGTACTTTTTAGCCAGTAATGAGCGTTAAAGTCATTTTCAGAAGGGGACCTTATATGGGGGATAGGGTCATTAATGGGCCGATCTTAAAAAAAATTCGTAGAGCGATTTTGGTTCGTAAGAAACTTACTTATACCGTATTTCATGGCTATACTCGCATTTTTGGACCAGTAATGAGTGTTAAAGTAATTTTCTAAAGGGGACCTTATATGGGGGGTAGGGTCAATTATGGACCGATCCTCAAAAAATTTGGTAGAAAGATTTTGGCTCACATAAAACTTATTTATGTTGAATTTCATCGCTATACTTGCATTTTGGTACCAGTAATGAGTCTTAAAGTAATTTTCAGAAGGGGGCCTTATATGGGGAGGTAGGGTCATTTATGGGCCGATCCTCAAAGAATTTGGTTGAATGATTTTGGCTCATATGAAACTTATTTATGTCGAATTTCATCGCTATACTTGTACTTCTAAAGCAGTTATGCCCGTTAAAGCTGTTTTTTGCTATCCGAAAAAGTGGACCGATATTGCCCATTTTCAATACCAAACAAACCTTAACAATAGAAAATATTTATGCAAAATTTCAACTGTCTAACTCCTCTAGTGTGGTCCCTATCGTGATTTCAACAGACAGACGAACGGACAGACAGACGGACAGACAGACGGACATGGCTAGATCGTCTTAGAATTTAATAAGGACCAGGAATATATATACTTTTATGGGTCTATGACCTATATTTCGATGTGTTACAAACGGAATGACAGAATCAGTATACCCCCCATCTTTTTTGATGGTGGGTATAATAATCATTAAATCTACCTAAAATAAACCTATTTAAAACTTAAAGCTAGAATAAATAGTTAAAAGACTAGAATCTTAAGATAAAACCTACACTCGTGAAAAAAATCTTGAAATAAACTACAATTTGTGCCAAATTTTGTATCAAAGGCTTTATTTTGTAATGAGTTATGTGCGTTTAAGTGATTTTTGGGAGAGAACCTTGTATGGGAGCTATGACCAAAGATGAACCGATCGTGAAATAATTTTGAAATAACATTTCTGTGTACAAAAATAGTATATATGTCAAATTTTTTATGAGTATCACTATTTGGTAATGAGTTATGTGACTTTAAGTGTTTTTCTGAAAGGGACCTTGCATGGAAGCTATGATCTCTTATGAACCGACAACAATTTCACAGTAATATTTCTGTGTATATGAGCAATACTTGTGTCATACTTTATATGGAGTGATTTTCGGGAGGGGACCTATGCTATGATTAATTATGGACCGATCCGAAAAAACTTCCATGGTAATATTTCTGTATATGTGAGCAATACTTGTACCACATTTTATATTGATATCTTAATTTAGTAATGAGTTATGTGCGTTTAAGTGATTTTCGGGAGGGAACCTTGTATGGGAGCTATGACCAATTATGGACCGCTCCTGAAAATTTTTTCTCTCAATGAATTCTATTGACATAAGATTTTAATTTGTAAAATTTTGTGAAGATATCAACATTCTGACGGAAGTTATTAACAAAAAACTCATTTCCGGGAATATGTACTTTTGTATGGGAGGTATATGAAATTATGGACCGATTCTGTCAATTTTTAGCAGGAATCAAGATCTTGTGTAGAAACGAATGTATGATGACTTTCATGTAATTATCTTCCATAGTTTTCGATAAAATTACATCAGAATGTGTAAAAAATGCTTATTTTTTCGGAGTTGTTTTAAATTTTGATTCATAACTTTTCCTGATGTGAACCGATTATGCTCATAAGGACCCAGAATATATATATATTTTCTTGGGTCTCAGATGAATATTTCTTAGTGTTACATACGGAATGACAAACTTATATATACCCTCTATCACCACTGATGGTGGTGGAGGGTATAAAAACAGTGAATTAAACCCTAATATATTGCACCCTAAATATATAAATAAATATATATGTACGTTCCAAGTATAGTTCGAGATTTAGTTCTTGGATTCTTCCGCGGCTGTATAGATGGCATATATCTTTGCCTGAAGGACCGTGCAGGTGACAGGTAGTCGAAGAGGCAGTAGAAGATTTAGTTTTTCGGAAAAGATTCCCAATCCCGTGCCCCTTTCTGTCTTTGAGCCATCAGTATAGATTGAGATCACGTCGTCCCTTTGGACAGTGTTCGCGGCCCAATCATCCCTTGTCGGTATAGTGGTCTTGAATGACCTATTAAAATTCAGTGTAGATAGAATGTAGTCTGTTTCCTGCCCCATGATTGGCCTGCCTATATTTTGTAGGATGGTGCCATGACCAATGCGGTCGTGCTTCAATCCGTTCGACTGTTTAAGTCGTAGAGCAGATTTGGAAGAAATGCATTTGATGTATATATCAAGAGGAGTTATGTTTAGCATCGTCTCCAGACTTGCCTGAGGGGTGGAGCTCAAACAGAAGGTGATTGCAAGAAATGCTAATCTTTGTACCTTGTTTAAAATGCAGAGATAAGTCTTGGTATCTTGGTTTAAGACCTTATCTTTTCCCAAAGGTTTCTTACATATATAGAAGGCATTCGACTTCATTCGACTCTCATCATTACGTTTCCACGTGAGCTTAGAGTCTAAAATTACGCCAAGATATTTGGCTTCGTTTGAGGTATTTAGAATAGTACCATCCAAACGCGGAGGTCTGATAAGAAATTATCAGGATATTCCTGACATGGATGTCGACCAATCTTTCCAATGTTTTCAATAAAAACGATGACAGACTGATCGGCCTATAGTCTTTGGCGTACTATGGTTTACTTTTCCCGCTTTGGGGATAAATACCACTGTAACCTATCTCCATATTTTGGGAATATATCCTGTTTCCAGGCTGCTCCTAAATATCATAATTAGCCATGGCATGATAGTGGTGATCGATTTTTGGAGTAGTGCTGGGAATATGCCATCTGGGCCTGGAGATTTATAGGGCTCGAAGGGTGACACCGCCTATGAAATTTTCTACATACTAACAATGGAACTGACTAATTTATCTATGTGGATTCGAGAAGCTGCGAGGTGCTCCAAAGTGGAGCCTTTATTTTCATCATCTCTGCAACCCGAAAAGTGTGTCTCCATAAACAATTCCAGATTTTCGGTGCTACTTTCAGTAAAGTTACCATCCGGTTTCATCAGGAATCCAGGCGTACAGGGGTCTTTGGATAGCACCTTACGTAGTCGTGATGCCTCCGTGGTACTCTCCAGCTCCTCACATAAACGCTTCCAAGACTCCTTCGTAGCTCGTCTGGTTTCCCTCTTGAAAGTATTGAAGCTTTGACGATAATTGCTCCAGCTTAACGGGTTTTGATCCCTCTTCGGTTTATTAAATAGTTTCCTACATTCTGTTGCCGGAATTTCCCAGGTATTTGCCGCTTCCTATATGAAGCATAGTAGGCTTCCTTTAAAGTCCTGGATAGATAATCTACTGAATCGTCCAAGCCCTGTGTACCATGTAGTCCATCCATTTCTGGATGTGGCATGGTATCAATCTGACAACTGAATTTGACCCAGTCGGTTTTCCTAGGATTTCTAAAGGGGTTTTCGCTAGCCAGCGTATCATAAAGATTATTAATTATGTTTTAGTTTCCTTTTCAAATAAAACACTTACACTCAGAAAAAAGATGTATACTAAACAGAAGGAAAAAGTGTTCCTACAGAATAGTTCAAAAATTTCTTTAGGATAAGTAAAATTTTACAGAGACTAAGGAAATTTTATTAAAATTTTATAAAAAAAATCAAATTTTTACTTAAAACAGAAATAGTTCATCAACATGAAATTAGTTTATTTTTTCCTCTGAAAAACTATTAAATTTTAGGAGAAAGTTATTGACTGCAAAATACCATTTATTAAAGTTTAAGAAATATTTCCTAAACTTAAGGAAATTGCTAAATAAAAGTTGTTAATTTTAGTTTTAGTTCAAAAAAATTGTTAAGTAAACAATTTACTCCTATTTAGTTCATAAAATTGAACATAATTAAAATTTGCAAATGGTCATCTTTATTTTATTTGAAATGTTTCCTTAATATTGAGAAATATGTCTTTTATTTTAGTAAAAATTTATTAAATATGTATTTTGAGCAGGCCGATTTGCCGATTTATCGGCATTTTGCCGATATTTTACCTTCAAAATAGTAAAGTGCCGATTTCCCGATTTTTGCTTCAAAAATGCCGATTTTTTACCCAATCGAACAAATTAACGAATTTATTATAACTTTACATAAGCAAAAATTACATGGAGCTTTTAAAACAATTGGGAAGTAAAATTTACAGTACGGTAAAACACAATCCATCACCAATGTCAATTGGATCGATTATGAAAAGGAAACACAATTTATGTATGAAAATCCTGAATAGGATCTAAAAGTCTGATCTAAGGGTGCAAACATTTTAAAATTTTTAAGAAATTTTTTATGGTTCGAAAATAAATTTACACATTTTTGTGGAAAAGTTAAAAAATCTGGAGAAAATTTCCCATTATAAAAATGTACTCAGCAAAATCTTTACCTATCCGATTTTTGTTCGACGATAACCAATAACAAATGTGATAACTCCACTTTCCTGGATTTAAAATCGGTTTTGCAGTAATTTTCTGTGTTTATTAGTCTATTCTATTTGATCGTGCAATTTGGAATGGTTTTAACAAAAATTTTAAAAACAATTTTTTTCAAAAAACTTCTAATATTGACTAGGATTAGAACCATTAACTAATTCCATATTAGACACACGCTCTAGACAATTGGTTACAAAACCTATTGTAAAAATTAATTAATATTGTTGATAACGATCACTCACTGTCAAGTGATGTATGAAATAACTACATCACTCATAACCAAAATTTGAACATTTTTTACATTAATCCACAAATAATTATACATTTACATTTTTCTGCAAAAGTGATACAAATTCTAATAGATTTTATTTCAGTAAACCAAAGTTTCGGTGTACCCTTACAAAGAGTTCTTTTATTAGACCTATTCTGAATGAAAATTCCCTGAGTTATGCATGTATGTAAAAACAATATTGTGATTTTTGAATTTATTTGTGTTATGTTTCTTTGTACAAAATAGTGTTTCTTTCAATTGTCGATTTATTGCCGATTTTTAAAACGTAAGTGCCGATAAATGCCGATTTTTTGGGAAAAAATTGCCGATATTTCTATAAATTTATCTGGCAGCCCTGATTTTGAGTTCAATATTTACTAATTTTAAAAAACCTCTTCCAAAAGTATAGTTCATATAAATTAAGAAGTAAAATAGTATATAATTTTCTATTATTGAATAAAAGTTATCCCAACTAACAAAAAGTAGCATACTAACTTTATGAAGCTTTTCCTTAAAACTAGTTCAGATAACGTTTTTTAAATTTAAGTTTCTATGAATCATAACTAGTACAAACGTACCTTTTTTTAGGAATATAATTTATTAAATATTAGTTTGAAATTAAAGATAATTACTAAATGTAAGTAAAATTTTACTTACATTTAGTATAAATTTTCATGAAACAATTATGATTACTTCCTTATATATTAGTGTAGATAAAATAAATAAATGTAAGTAAAATTTTACTTACATTTAGTATAAATTTTCATGAAACAATATCAGTTTACTGTATTTTTGTATTAGTTTACACTTGTGTATAAATGTTGTTGGTAATTTCAATTAAAAAAGCTCGTATAACTTTACGTTTGTTTTTCATATGTTTATTTATTTCGTATTCAATGTCAAACTATCATTCTCATGTGAATGCCCAATTTTAAAGAAGATAAAACAGAAGAAGAATAATTTCATAAAGTAAACATTTAAGAAAGTGCTTTAAAGTGAAATAAAATGAAAAATAATTCATATTTGTGCTATAATTAATTTAGTTTTTCAATGTAATTGTATTTTTATAAATATTGAAGATGTTTTTCTTTCTTTTTTACAATTGGCTTTTTACAATACAATTGGCTGTTCACAAGCAGATATCGGAATTCTGTATTTTAATAAACGATACAAAATACAAAGACCAGTTGTGAATTGGACAATAGATAATGCTAATATAGAGGTTTTGACTTCTTTAAATTATGTATCAAAGCAAGTTAATTTTTGTTAAATATAAACAACAATAAGCTGTAATAAGCTTGTTTTTATGAATAGTAATAATAATTTACAATTTTAATTGTTTAAATGATAAAATTCATGTAATATTAATATTTTTATATGTTTCGTAAATTTTCAAATTACACATATTCAAAAGCGTTGGCATTACTGAATATGTATCAAAAATAAACGAAAGCTAGAAAAGGAGAATACTGATAATAGCGAAAATAAGCAACACTGTGTAACAGTGTTGCTTATTTTTTGGCACGGGTGGTACAATTGCACTTTTTTTTGTAAAATTTTATCCTTAAAAGTACAATCACTCATTTGGTATAAATTCAAACTTAGTGTGATGGTACAATTATGATCAAAAAAGTACTATTTTTATTGCTATTTGGTACAATTGAAAAATTTCATTTGCCATCCATGCTGAATAATAATGGAATGATAAAAGTAACTGTTATTAATTTTCTTTTAGTTTTCATTCCTAACTTGTAAGAGTTGAAAAAAGTTGATTTTGAAGTTTAAAAAAGTGAACAAATTAAAATAGTAAAATAAATTTTAACAAATAAATACAAATTAAAGTATTTTTAATAAGTTGTTTTGCAATAAGTGAGAAAAGTTGAAAGTGACTTAATTTAGAACAGAAATAATACAATATTAATTATTATAGACAATAAATTTTCAATTCATTAACTATTATATAATGTGTTTGAAGAAGAATTAAAATAAATATAGAAAAGAAATCTGTGTCCCGTTTTATCTGGTAAGTTATTATTGGAACAAGAAAGTTTTATACTATTTTATTTTTAATTTAATTAAATTTTACTTTTAATTACATATTTTTTGTTGTTCATTTGGTGAATTAGAATACCAGAATCATGGAATCAGAAGATGCTTTAAAAGACATATTGACATTGCTTAAGGGAGATATATTTTTGGACATTTCTAAAGGTTACTATGTAAAACAATATTATTATTTTATATTTTTTAATTTCTCAGTATGTGAATTTTGTTACCTATTTTTAACTCCCTCTACTTTTTTAGAATTTTTAAAAATGTATTCTGAAAAATTTTTTTGAACATTGGATACATACATACATATACAATTGTGCTAAAGCATTCAATTAGTTAAGCAAACATAAATCTCTTTAAAATAACTTCTACATTATATAACTTACTGCAGTTTACTCGCAATGTTGTAGGGTATGATGTATTCGGAAACATTTTATAATTTCATATTGTTGTTAATTTATGTAAACAAAAATAAAAATTCTCATACAAGTGAATTGAATTCACACAGTACCTGTAAATGTGAAAGAGTAATATTTCTGACGCTCAGTAACACTTCTATTTATATTTATTCTATGGTGTTAGTATTTTTCTATGTTTCTTAACTTTTCGATGGATGTAAGAAAGAAGCAAATTTTTGGATTTTTAATTTATTTGGCAGAAATAACATCATTTGATTTGTATATAGAGAGTTCAGATTTATATATACTATGTTTAATTATTTGATTGTTTGTCAACCACGACTAATTGTTGATTTCCATATTTTCAATATAAAGTGAAAAAATAATAAATAATAAATATTTTTTTACGAAAAAATAAAAATCCAAAAATAATTATTTCTGCCAAAAAAAAAACAATAAAAATGGAAAAATAATTGTTATTTCTGTCAAAAAATAAAAATTAGAAATTTTAAAATTGAAGCGTTTTATAAATATGTATATATGTATATAGTCCAATACAATAAAAATGCTATGTTTAAAAATTCATAGATAATAATTATTTTTGGTATCTGTTTAAAACAATGACATTGTTTACTTTTAGAACATAACATTGAGACAAATGCTTTAAAATATATGACACCAAGTCATTTAGACATTATAGTACCCAAAGAACTGTTTAGTAAAAGAATAATTTTTGAACACCACCTTAAAATTTGGCAAAGTGAGACATCATCATCATCTTTTCCGAAACAGACATCAGAGAGCCAATTACTAGATCAAGAAGAGGTAAGTTTCTTCATATATAATTAAAATAATTTGTTTAATATGTATGCATAAAAAGTAGTTTAATATTGAAGACGTTTTAAAAACATCACTTTCCGGAAAATCGGTTTTAAGTTACTATGGCAAAAATAAAAAATTAATTACAAAGTTTCGGAGAATGATTGCAAGTTGTGTAACAGCACACATTATTGAAAATAAAATAAATCCATCTCCTCTCTAGTTAAATATTTTACAACAGAAAACAAAGTAAGTTGTTATTTTAAAGATTAAGTTATATATTTGTAAAATATTTACTTGCAAACAGGAATTATATTTTATACCCAAAAAGGGAAGAAAGCCAGGAGGCTGCATGTATAGCAAGTACGTTTTTTAAAATTGTTTACACTATTGACAAACATTTTTAAATATACATATTTAATTTAATAAATTTTATTTTTATATTTTGTACTCTTCTTATACTATACATATATTCATTGTATAATATTGTTAATTATTAAAATTACAGACGAAAATGCTATATCAAATGAAAAAGACATGCTAATGATTAATATTGAGCCAATGTCAGAGGTCGTTAAAAAGTGGGACAATACTTTTGATATCAGAAGAAACTTCCTGAAAGAAGCGGAAATTGGTTTGGATACTATTTTTACTGAATGGCCTTTGTACAAACAATCTTTCGGATATAATTTAGTTAGTTGTTTAATTTTTGAATAACGATAGCATAGCATAATATTTTTGTTTACAAATATGTAGATATTGTCGGACTTTTCAAAAATGTTTCGAGGAAGAGAACATTTACTTGATGCAAAATGGAAGAAATTTTGTAAGCAAATATTTAAAATTATAGAGCGAGATGTTAAAGAACAAAGTAATTTGGATATAATATCAAAATTTAAAGGATCTGAGTTCACTTCTGGTAAATAAAATTTCTAAGAATTAGTAAACTTTATTAAAAATATTTTTTTTTTAATCTTTATATCTTGTTTGATTTAACCCCAGTATTTATATCGTATATTTAGTTATTACTAACTATAGTAATCGATTGTTTGACATTTGCTATTTAGAAAATTAAGAAGCATTGGTTATAAGCATATAAAACAAAACAAAGACCATTCCATGTCCATCAAACTTATAGTTAAATTGAATCATAGAATTTATTCCATAATTTTTTATTTCGATTTTTATGTTTTTATTTCATTTTCAGATGTAAGAGATTGTGTTGTACTAGATCTCATTCACTCAGTTTTAAAACCATCATCGAGAAAATGCATTTTAATTGATAACAAGTAAGAGTGTTATATTCGGCTGTGCCGAATCTTGTATACCCACCATCAAATCATTGCCAAAAAGGAATGCTTCCTTACAAATAAACTTTGATATTTAAGAATCCATGCTTTTATTATCCAAACAATTTTCTCATTTATTACATCTATGTATAGCAGTGTTGCCCATACACACACTGTTACACATTCATTTGTATTGGTAAAGCAGCAGAGAACAAAATGTAACCCAAAATAAAACTGTACTAATAAAATGACTGCATACTAAAAAGTATATTCTAACTGTCAAATTGATATTATGGATTTTGACAGACAGCGTACATTAAAGTTCATATATAAAAAACTATCAGCTGTGCTATCTCATTCACCTACATAAATTCGACTTTCTCAAAATTTTGTTGTTGTATTTCTGTGTGGATTTTAAAAAAGTTGCGTACAGATCTTACTTCGACAAATGCTGATCAGCAACTGAGTTGATTTTGTTTTGCAAGTTGAGAGATAATCAACTAGCTCATGCTCAAATAAGAAAATACACAAGTAAGCTTATAGTGTAGGTGAGTCAACGCAACGTCAGCAGAATATTCTTGCCCTATCTCGCGTGATAGGGAATAGTGATTTTGGGCACCATTGATGTATAGAGAATTTTTTGTCGAATTTTGTCGCTATACTTGCATTTTTAAGGTAGTAAAAAGCGTTTAAGTTATTTTCTGAGAGGGACCTTATTTAGGGGGGGACGTTTGGTCAATTATGGACCGATCCTCGTCAAATTTTCTAGAACGATTTTAGTTTAGTCTAGTAATGAGAGTTAAAGCCATTTTCAGAAGGAGACGGGTTAATGTCAATTATGGACCGATCCTTATAAAATTTTACAATAATATTAAAGTTCCTATAAAATATGTTCGTGTCGAATTTCATCGCTATAGATGCTTCTTTTAGACAGTAATGAGCCTTAAAGCCATTTTCTGAAAGGGACCTTATATGGGGGGTAGGGTCAATTATGGACCGATCCTTATAAAATTTTATAAAGATATTAAGGTTCCTATAAAATATATTTGTGTCGAATTTCAACGCTATAACTGCTTCTTTTAGTCAGTTATGAGCGTTAATGTCATTTTCTAAGGGGGCCTTATATGGTGGATAGGGTCAATTATGGACCGTTCCTTATAAAATTTTACAATGATATTAAGGTTCCTATAAAATATGTTTATGCCGAATTCCATCGCTATAGATGCTTATTTTAAACAGTTATGAGCGTTAATGGCATTCTCTGAAGGGGTCCTTATATGGGGGGTAGGGTCAATCATGGACCGATCCTTAAAAAAATTTACAAAGATATTGAGGTTCCTAAAAAATATGTCTGTGTCGAATTTCATCGCTATAGCTGCTTCTTTTAGTCAGTTATGAGCGTTAATGTCATTTTCTGAGGGGGACCTTATATGGGGGATAGGGTCATTTATGGACCGATCCTTTTAAAATTTTACAATAATTTTAAGATTCCTATAAAAATTGTTTATGTCGAATTTCTTCGCTATTGCTGCTTCTTTTAGATAGTTATGAGCGTTAATGTCATTTTCTGAGGGGGAGCTTATATGGGGGATAGGGTCAATTATGGACCGATTCTTATAAAATTTTACAGTGATATTAAGATTCCTATAAGATATGTTCTTGTGTCGAATTTCATTGCTATAGCTGCATCGTTTAGTCAGTTATGAGCGTTAATATGATTTTCTGAGGGGGACCTTATATGGGGGATAGGGTCAATTATGGACCGATCCTTATAAAATTTTATAAAGATATTAAGGTTCCTATAAAATATATTTGTGTCGAATTTCAACGCTATAACTGCTTCTTTTAGTCAGTTATGAGCGTTAATGTCATTTTCTAAGGGGGCCTTATATGGTGGATAGGGTCAATTATGGACCGTTCCTTATAAAATTTTACAATGATATTAAGGTTCCTGTAAAATATGTTCATGTCGAATTTCATCGCTATAGATGTTTCTTTTAGTCAGTTATGAGCGTTAAAGTCGTTTTCTGAAGGGGACCTTATATGGGGGCTAGGCGAAATCGTGGACCGATATTGCTCATTTTCAATACCAAACAAACTGCATCAATATAAAATATTTGTGCAAAATTTCAGCTCGCTAGCTGCTTCCGTTTGGACTCTATCGTGTTTTCAACAGAAGGACAGACAGACGGACAGACGGACCGACGGACAGACGGACGGACATGGCTAGATCGTCTTAGAATTTAATAAGGATCCAGAATATATATACTTTTATGGGTCTTAGATGAATATTTCGATGTGTTACAAACGGAATGACAAAAACAATATACCCCCCATCTTTTTTGATCTTTTTTGATGGTTGAAGATTCAAAAAAATTATTCCTTTTATACGCATCTAATAATACTGAACTTAACACAAAAGTTAAACTTTTAGTTGATGAATATTTTGCACAGAAACAATCCTTGCAGCCATTTATTTGCGCTATTGGATCATCCGTATTTGATTTACATGAATTTTATGTATATTATGGAAACATAAACGTACATCTATCGTTCAAAATATTCAATTCTATTAATATAAAATATCCGCAAAACTGTAAATTAATTTGACTATTTATACAAGAGTATTTTTTTGAAATAAAGGTACAAAATAATGAAAGATGCACTGCTCTATCAACTATATTGAATGATATAGAGACTGTTTGAGACGAAATACATGGTAAGATTTGATTACAGATAGCCTAAAATTTAACTTTGTATAATTATGTTTTTTTTTATTATTTCAGCAACTACATTTAACTTTGGTTATTTAACAAGGTTTTCTACAAAACTAAAATAATATTAATTAATTAAAAACTTTGGTGAGGTATAAACTAAATATTGAATTATTTTTTTTTTAACTTTATTTAATTTTTATACCCACCATCAAAAAAGATGGGGGGTATATTGTTTTTGTCATTCCGTTTGTAACACATCGAAATATTCATATAAGACCCATAAAAGTATATATATTCTGGATCCTTATTAAATTCTAAGACGATCTAGCCATGTCCGTCCGTCTGTCCGTCTGTCTGTCCGTCTGTTGAAAACACGATAGAGTCCAAACGGAAGCAGCTAGCGAGCTGAAATTTTGCACAAATATTTTATATTGATGCAGTTTGTTTGGTATTGAAAATGAGCAATATCGGTCCACGATTTCGCCTAGCCCCCATATAAGGTCCCCTTCAGAAAACGACTTTAACGCTCATAACTGACTAAAAGAAACATCTATAGCGATGAAATTCGACATGAACATATTTTACAGGAACCTTAATATCATTGTAAAATTTTTTAAGGATCGGTCCATAATTGACCCTATCCCCCATATAAGGTCCCCCTCAGAAAATGATATTAACGCTCATAACTGACTAAACGAAGCAGCTATAGCACTGAAATTCGACACAAGAACATATCTTATAGGAATCTTAATATCACTGTAAAATTTTATAAGGATCGGTCCATAATTGACCCTATCCCCCATATAAGGTCCCCCCCAGAAAATGACATTAACGCTCATAACTATCTAAAAGAAGCAGCAATAGCGAAGAAATTCGACATAAACAATTTTTATAGGAATCTTAAAATCATTGTAAAATTGTATAAGGATCGGTCCATAAATGACCCTATCCCCCATATAAGGTCCCCCTCAGAAAATGACATTAACGCAGCTATAGCGATGAAATTCGACACAGACATATTTTTTAGGAACCTCAATATCTTTGTAAAATTTTATAAGGATCGGTCCATGATTGACCCTACCCCCCATATAAGATCCCCTTCAGAAAATGACATTAACGCTCATAACTGTTTAAAATAAGCATCTATAGCTTATTTTAAACATATTTTATAGGAACCTTAATATCATTGTAAAATTTTATAAGGAACGGTCCATAATTGACCCTACCCCCCATATAAGGTCCCCTTCAGAAAATGACATTAACGCTCATAACTGTTTAAAATAAGCATCTATAGCGATGAAATTCGGCATAAACATATTTTATAGGAACCTTAATATCATTGTAAAATTTTATAAGGAACGGTCCATAATTGACCTTATCCACCATATAAGGCCCCCCTCAGAAAATGACATTAACGCTCATAACTGACTAAAAGAAGCAGTTATAGCGTTGAAATTCGACACAAATATATTCTATAGGAACCTTAATATCTTTATAAAATTTTATAAGGATCGGTCCATAATTGACCCTACCCCCCATATAAGGTCCCCTTCAGAAAATGGCTTTAAGGCTCATTACTGTCTAAAAGAAGCATCTATAGCGATGAAATTCGACACGAACATATTTTATAGGAACTTTAATATTATTGTAAAATTCTATAAGGATCGGTCCATAATTGACATTAACCCGTCTCCTTCTGAAAATGGCTTAACTCTCATTACTAGACTAAACTAAAATCGTTCTAGAAAATTTGACGAGGATCGGTCCATAATTGACCAAACGTCCCCCCCTAAATAAGGTCCCTCTCAGAAAATAACTTAAACGCTTTTTACTACCTTAAAAATGCAAGTTTAGCGACAAAATTCGACAAAAATTTCTCTATACATAGATGTAATAAATGAGAAAATTGTTTGGATAATAAAAGCATGGATTCTTAAATATCAAAGTTTATTTATAATGAAGCATTCCTTTTTGGCAATGATTTGATGGTGGGTATACAAGATTCGGCACAGCCGAATATAACACTCTTACTTGTTTAATAAATTAAAATGAATTTACATTGCTTTATATGTAAAAACGTATTTCAAGATTTTAAAAAATTAACATGTCATTTAAAATATTTTCATAATTTACCAACAAACAATTTATATGAATGTGCCTTTTTAGACTGTAATCAAAAATATAGCAATTTCAAAGCTTTTTCTAAACATGTCCGAAATAAATTAAAAAAATATTTTACTGAATTCAAATTTGATCGTAAAAAAAATATTACTGTTTTGAAGAAATAACGTTTTAGATACAGAAAAAACTTTTTTGGACTTGAAAATAATATAGAAACTGAAAGTAATAATGTTATACTAAAACATATTTCCGAAACAGAAAGTAAGACCTCAGAAAACAACAAGTAAGAGTGTTATATTCGGCTGTGCCGAATCTTGTATACCCACCATCAAATCATTGCCAAAAAGGAATGCTTCCTTACAAATAAACTTTGATATTTAAGAATCCATGCTTTTATTATCCAAACAATTTTCTCATTTATTACATCTATGTATAGAGAAATTTTTGTCGAATTTTGTCGCTATACTTGCATTTTTAAGGTAGTAAAAAGCGTTTAAGTTATTTTCTGAGAGGGACCTTATTTAGGGGGGGACGTTTGGTCAATTATGGACCGATCCTCGTCAAATTTTCTAGAACGATTTTAGTTTAGTCTAGTAATGAGAGTTAAAGCCATTTTCAGAAGGAGACGGGTTAATGTCAATTATGGGCCGATCCTTATAAAATTTTACAATAATATTAAAGTTCCTATAAAATATGTTCGTGTCGAATTTCATCGCTATAGATGCTTCTTTTAGACAGTAATGAGCCTTAAAGCCATTTTCTGAAGGGGACCTTATATGGGGGGTAGGGTCAATTATGGACCGATCCTTATAAAATTTTATAAAGATATTAAGGTTCCTATAAAATATATTTGTGTCGAATTTCAACGCTATAACTGCTTCTTTTAGTCAGTTATGAGCGTTAATGTCATTTTCTAAGGGGGCCTTATATGGTGGATAGGGTCAATTATGGACCGTTCCTTATAAAATTTTACAATGATATTAAGGTTCGTATAAAATATGTTTATGCCGAATTTCATCGCTATAGATGCTTATTTTAAACAGTTATGAGCGTTAATGGCATTCTCTGAAGGGGACCTTATATGGGGGGGTAGGGTCAATCATGGACCGATCCTTAAAAAAATTTACAAAGATATTGAGGTTCCTAAAAAATATGTCTGTGTCGAATTTCATCGCTATAGCTGCTTCTTTTAGTCAGTTATGAGCGTTAATGTCATTTTCTGAGGGGGACCTTATATGGGGGATAGGGTCATTTATGGACCGATCCTTTTAAAATTTTACAATAATTTTAAGATTCCTATAAAAATTGTTTATGTCGAATTTCTTCGCTATTGCTGCTTCTTTTAGATAGTTATGAGCGTTAATGTCATTTTCTGAGGGGGAGCTTATATGGGGGATAGGGTCAATTATGGACCGATTCTTATAAAATTTTACAGTGATATTAAGATTCCTATAAGATATGTTCTTGTGTCGAATTTCATTGCTATAGCTGCATCGTTTAGTCAGTTATGAGCGTTAATATGATTTTCTGAGGGGGACCTTATATGGGGGATAGGGTCAATTATGGACCGATCCTTAAAAAATTTTACAATGATATTAAGGTTCCTGTAAAATATGTTCATGTCGAATTTCATCGCTATAGATGTTTCTTTTAGTCAGTTATGAGCGTTAAAGTCGTTTGGGGACCTTATATGGGGGCTAGGCGAAATCGTGGACCGATATTGCTCATTTTCAATACCAAACAAACTGCATCAATATAAAATATTTGTGCAAAATTTCAGCTCGCTAGCTGCTTCCGTTTGGACTCTATCGTGTTTTCAACAGACGGACAGACAGACGGACGGACATGGCTAGATCGTCTTAGAATTTAATAAGGATCCAGAATATATATACTTTTATGGGTCTTAGGTGAATATTTCGATGTGTTACAAACGGAATGACAAAAACAATATACCCCCCATCTTTTTTGATGGTGGGTATAAAAATATCACTTTAGAGTGTGATAGTATAAATACTATTGAACAGACATCAACTTGTTTACTAAAAAATTCCTTTAAATTAGCATTATCAAATTATTCATTTAACAAATTTTCTAGAAAGGATGCTATAAATTTACAAAAAAAAAAATGGTAAAAAAATGGTAAAAATATAACACATCCGATTAGGAACGAATTAAACAAAATAATAAATGAATTAAATTCTAATGATTTGTCGCAGACAAAAAATAGTCTGGAAAATATTATGTCATTTTGTGATAAACCATTCGAAAGTTTTGATACAGAGTATAAGTTCATAAAAACATTAAAAAGCCTTAATTTGTACGAAAGTCCCTCTGTAATTAAATTAAACAATACAATTAGCAGCATTGTTTTAAATCACATCAATACAATGGATGAAGTTGTAACGAAAGGTGTATTGTTTCCAATTAAATTTCATATACAAAAGTTTTTTGAAATTCCTGGTATTTATGAGGAATTTAAAAAAACTATGCAAAATATAAATAATAGTAGTTCTTTAAAACATTTTTGCAATGGTTCAATCTGGATAAATAAGCTTAAACATTACCACAATAAAACTGTAATACCGTATTTTCTATATTTTGATGATTTTGAAATCAATAACCCTATTGGATCACACAGCTCAAGCCTTTTGGTAGTATATTTTTCCTTTCCATCAGCTCCAGAATTTCTAAAGTTTACGTTAAAAAACATTTTTATTGCTGCTCTTTTTATACCCACCATTAAAAAGAGATGGGGGGTATATTGATTTTGTCATTCCGTTTGTAACACATTGAAATATTGGTCATAGACCCACAAAAGTATATATATTCTGGGTCCTCATTAAATTCTAAGACGATCTAGCCATGTCTGTCCGTCCGTCTGTCTGTCTGTCTGTTGAAAGCACGAATGGAAAGAGCTAGAGGGTTGAAATTTCACATAAATATTTCTTATAGGTAAGGTTTGTTTGATATTGGAAATGGGCAGTATCGGTCCACGTTTTCGGACAGCACCCATACAAGTGGCCCCTCGAAAAGCAGCTTTAACAGCCATAACATGTTTAAAAATACGAATATAGCGATGAAATTCGACATAAGTAAGTTTCTTATGATCCAAAATCACTATGCAAAATTTTATGAGGATCGGTCCATAATTGACCCTACCCCCCATATAAGGTCCCCTTCAGAAAATGACTTTAACGCTCATTACTGGCTTAAAAATACTAGTATATAGATGAAATTTGACATAAGTAAGTTTCATACGAGTCAAAATCTATCTAAAAAATTTTATGAGGATCGGTCCATGATTGACCCTACCCCCCATATAAGGTCTCCTTCAAAAAATGACTGCAACTCTCATTAATGGTTTAAAAATACGAGTGTAGCGATGAAATTCGACACAAGTAAATTTAATACGAACCAAATTCTGTCTACCAAATTTTATGAGGATCGACCCATAATTGACCCTACCTATAAGATCCCCTTCAGAAAATTACTTTAACGCTTATAACTGGCCTAAATATACGAGTATATAGATGAAATTCGACAAGTAAGTTTCGTAAGTTTCGTTCGAGTCAAACGAGGTTTGATGGTGGGTATATAAGATTCGGCACACTCTTACTTGTTAAATCTAAAGCCTTTGGAAATGATAAATGTTTCATTAAGTTGATTGATGTTCTTAATGACATAGAAAAAAAAGGCGTAGATATTAGTACTAAAAATGGAAAAGAAAAAGTTTACTTAAGTTTAGGGTTAATTGTTGGTGACAATTTAGCTTTGAACAATATATTAGGATTTTCTAGGTCATTTTCTTCCACGTATTTTTGTAGGATTTGTAAAACCGATAAGTCGGAATCTAAAGTTAACAGTAGGGAAGACTTAATTAAATTACAAAATTTTAATAACTATAACGATGATTTAAATTTAAATAATCCAGAAAAAACTGAAATAAGAGAAAATAGTATTTTCAATAAAATTAATAACTACCATGTCGTTGAAAATTTTTATGCTGATTTATTACATGATGTTTTAGAGGGTGTAAAATATGATTTTTGTCACATATTAATGTTTTTTATTAATAACAAAACATTCAATATTGAACTATTTAATATTCGAAAAGATAATTTCAGTTATGGAGAAACCGATATTGGAAACAAATCACCAAAAATACAACTTAATCATCTTCTGGCAGTAAAATGTTAACTTTTGCACATTTTTTCCTTTATTTGTATGAGATTTAGTAGACGTTAATTGTGACGTATAGAAATTTGTAATAAATATGATAGAACTACTTGATTTATTACTATTAACTGATTACACAAATTTAGATATTATAAATTTAAAAACTCATATAGGTTATCATAACAAAAATTATGTTAGGCTTTTTAACGATAACTTAAAACCTAAACATCATTTTTTGTCGCATTATTGCAGAATTTTGGAACATTCTGGACCATTTTGTTATTTATGGACTTTTAGCTTTGAATCAAAACACCGACAATTAAAATCTTATGTCAAAAATATTAATTCAAGAAAAAATGTTTTGTTATCATTAGCAATTAAATTTTGCATTTTTTTTTTCAGAAATGATTATAAATTTTGAAAAACTATTTTTGTAATAGGAAAGAAAAAGTATAGCATTGAAAAATCTGCATTTTATAACGAATTAGTTAAGTTCATAAAAAGAAGATTTAGAGCGATGCACATGTTTTAATAGCTTTGAACGTTACG